>NC_079435.1:1603982-1676482 GCF_903798145.1 Danio aesculapii | reverse complement strand
TCTTTTTTTCTCACCGTGACTTTCTATGATGACTTGTGAATTTGGCGATCTACTGAAAATGCCTTCAGGTATGCTGTGCAAGTGCATTAACCTGCGGCTATCTTCAGGAGGTTGACTTAACTAACTCTTATCAGCGGTTCTGGAACCAAATACTCGCCGTAAGCAGGTTTTGGGTTAATGAAACAAGAGTTCAGGGTTTAACAGATGGTAAGTTAACCCAGCTTTCTGGAATACCCCCCTGCTCCTTTAAATAAAAAAGCAGCAGTATGACAGCATTTCAGACAGCGAATAAGATTCTGATGCACACTGACACACATTTAAGATGTTATGCTAGTCTGACTTTCTGAACACATCTGAAAATGAGGTGGGTTTTGTTATTTAATGTGTTCCAGACATAAATAGCAAAACAAATAATAAAACTGTACTTCAAAATGATCAGTTGGTCTTTCTAGTTAACATCTTTATCTTTTTAAGGAAAAATTTAAATGGACACTAAGGAGGACACTTCCTCTGAATCAAGCTGTGATGAACCCACAGAGAATCTGCCCTCTGCCCTCAGTGATCCAACAATGGCCTCAGACCTCAGGTAAGCTAATGAAGGTTTTGTATATGTCCGATTCATAAACATTGCTGATATCTGGAGTTTAGGTTCCATCTCATGATGCCAGTAAAGAGAGCACAAAGTCAGTTTCCAGAACCTTCTCTGTCACTGTTCCTAATTGACCGAATGATTGATCAGCCAACTTTATTGGAGTTTCATACTCTCTGACAATGCATCATTTCTAGAAGCATCTAAATGAATCCAGTAGTCTCCAGAACCCAGTGGTGTGTCTGTAAAGAGTGACAGGTCTATTGATCCGCCTCCTTTTTTTAGTGATGCTCCATTGACCTCTGACCCCAGGTTAGACACCAGTTTTTTTCAGTAATACCAAAAGATTCTGCCCCGCTCCGACTCCCACTCGCAGTATTCAGTTTTTGTCCCACTCCTGCCCGCAAAATCCTACAGGAAATCAGTAGTTTCATGTTCACTGCGTCTTCACACTACATTGTTGTTTGTTAAAACTTGCTTCCCCTTTGTGATAAGAGAAAATAAACAAATTAACAGCAAATAAACAATTCATAATGGTGGCTCAGTGGTAAGCTCTGTGGCCTCACGGCAAGAGGTAACTGGTTCGAGACTCGGCTGGGTCAGTTGGTGTTTCTGTGTGGAGTTTGCTTGTTCTCCCCATGTTGGCGTGGGTTTTCCCCGGGTGCTCTGGTTTCCCCCACAGTCCAAACACATGCACTATAGGGGAATTGATTGACAAAATTGGCTGTAATGTATGAGTGTGTGTGTGTATGTGTGTGTGTGTGTGTGTGTGTGTGTGTATGTGTGTGTGTGTGTGAGAAATGAGTGTGTATGAGTGTTTCCCAGTACTGGGTTGCAGCTGGAAGGAAATCCGCTGTGTAAAACATAAGCTGGATATTGGCGGTTCATTCCACTGTGGCAACCCTTGATAAATAAAGGGACTAAGCTGAAGGAAAATGAACAAATGTATGAAACAATTCATAAATATTGCTGATCCAAGTCAGTTTCCAGAACCTTCTCTGTCACTGTTCCTAATTGATCGAATGACTGATCAACCAACTGTTTAGCATAAGTCTGTCGGAGTTTCATACTTTGTGACAATGCATCATTTCTAGAAGCATCTAAATGAATCCAGTAGTTTTGTCTGTCTTCTTTCTTAAACTCATCTCTGCTCTACTCTGATGCTGTTATTTTTTAGCAAGAGGAAGAGAAAGAGATCAGCGTCTCCTGAACCCAGTGGTGTGTCTGTGAAGAGTGACTGGTCCATTAACCCACCTCCTTCATTTAGTGATGCTCCAGTGACCTCTGACCACAGGTAAGACACCAGCCTTTTTTCATTCATTCATTCATTTTCTTTTCGGCTTAGTCCCTTTATTAATCTGGGGTGGCCACAGCGGAATGAACCGCCAACTTATCCAACATATGTTTACGCAGCGGATGCCCTTCCAGCCGCAACCCATCACTAGGAAACCCATACACACTCATTCGCACACATACATACGCTATAGACAATTTAGCCTACCCAATTCACCTGTACCGCATGTCTTTAGACTGTGGGGGAAACCGGAGCACCCGGAGGAAACCCACGCAAACGCAGAGAGAACATGCAAACTCCACACAGAAATGCCAACTGACCCAGCCGAGGCTCGACAGCTTTTTTTCAGTCATACCAAAAGATCCTGTCCCGCTCCTGCAAAAAATAAATATTATTTTCTCGTGCTCCCACCTACAGTGTTCAGTTTTTGTCCCACTCCTGCCCTCAAAATCCTGCAGGTAATCAGAAGTAGCCTTATTTTCACCTCTTCTTCCCGCTATGCTTTTATTTGTTAACTTTCTTCCCCTTTGAGTATATATATAAAAAAGAAACAGAAAATTGACAAATATGTTTCATTTTATTCACGTTTATTTAAATGGAATGATGAACATGGATCAAGAGAAACAAGGAGCTATACAGAACATAGAAGTAAAGTCAGAACAGTTAGAAATAGGGTTATAATTTTGCAATGGGGAAAAAAATAATAGTAAAGGTTAATTTCTCAAGTGGTCAAATAGAAAAGCATTTGACTTAATACTGCTTTAGAACATTCGGCCGTGTCCCTCGTGGCATTCTGTGGAGGGTGCTCGGGGTGTATGGGGTCAGAGGCGCTCTGTTAAGGGCTGTCTTGTCTCTGTATGAACAGAGTAGGAGTCTGGTGCGCATTGCTGGCAATAAGTCAGACTTGTTTCCAGTGCAAGTTTAGCTCTGGCAGGGCTGCCCTTTGTCACCAATTCTGTTCACAATTTTTATGGACAGAATTTCAAAGCGCAGCCTTGGGCTGGTGGGGGTCCGGTTCGGGGACCACATGATTTCATCTCTGTTATTTGTAGATGATGTTGTTCTGTTGGCTTCATCGAACATGGACCTTTAGCATGCACTGGGGTGGTTTGCTGCCGAGTGTGTTGTAGCCGGGATGAGAATCAGTACCTCCAAGTCCGAGGCCATGGTGCTCCACCGTAAAAAGGTGGTTTGCCATTTCCAGGTTGGAGGAAAGTCCTTACCCCAGGTGGAGGAGTTCAAGTATCTTTGGGTTTTGTTCACGAGTGAGGGAAGAATGGAGCGTGAGATTGACTGGCGGATTGGCTGAGCGGCGGCAGTAATGTGGTCGATGTACTAGTCCGTTGTGGTAAAAAAGGAGCTGAGCCGAAAGGCAAAGCTTTTGATTTACCGGTCAATCTACGTTCCTACTTTTGCCTATGGTCATGGGCTTTGGGTCATGACCGAAAGGACAAGATCTCGGATACAAGAGGCCAAAATGAGTTTCCTTTGCAGGATGGCAGGGCGCACCCCTATGGATAGGGTAAGGAGCTCTGTGAGGAGGAAACTTATGGGTTCTCTCCTAAACCTGCTGCCCCCATGACCTGGCCCCGGAAAAGCGGTAAAAAATAATGAATGAATGAATGCTTTAGAACATGTGGTAGACAGTTTTTTGCCCAATACTACAGTAGTTATCCTTATATGCTAGTAAAAATATGGGCCAGTTTTTAATGTTTAGCTAAATAAATAAAAATAAACTGAATGTGCCCACTGACCATATACCAAGACCAAGACACAGACCCCAGGTTGAGCGCCCCCTGTTGGCCTCACTAACACCACTTCTAACAGCAGCCTAGTTTTCCCATGTGGTCTTCCCTCCAGATACTGACCAGGCTCAGCCCTGCTAAGGTTTAGTGAGTGACCGCTCTTGGGCTGCAGGGTGATATGGCTGTGGTATTGAGTATGTGATCACGAATTCTAAAAGCTCGTCCAGTGCACTGGAAGCCTAGTTACTGTACACCCAAAAACCATGTGAGAATTAGCTTCTGGCCCAGTGCCTGGGAATTGTTTGATTTTACTTTAGTTGTTTTTGTTGCTTTTGTGCAGTAGAGTATTTGATTTTTATTAAAGACATTTTAGGATATCTTTATATTGTGGGAGCCCTGTAAATAATCGAATTCTCCCGTAACCCGCACATACATGAGGACCTTACTGCCGCACCCGCATTCATGCAACAAATCCTGTCCCGGTCTGCACTCAGTGTGTTGGGTCCCATGAGACTCCTACGGGACTGCAGAGGTCATACCCCGCTTAAAGAATCTAAGATGTTTTGGCAGGTCCTAGATCTTTTAATCTTGATAACTGATCTTTAGCTAACAAATTCATGAATCAGATTAAAATGTCTGGATAAACTGATCTGAGATTGTTGATTGTGTTGTGAAGAACTGATTGTCTTACGGTACAGCAACGTAATGCATCATCTGATTGATAATTGGTATCAAAACAATTTTAATATTATTATAAGAAAATGTCAGCATATTTTCTGTATCAACAAAAGGAAAGTACAGAGGTCAGTGACAGCTGTAAGGACTAACAAGTCTATGAGCCCAACAATAAACTAGTGAATTCTGGTCCTTCATTAGTATAAATTTGTACTTTTAAACTTTCCTGTAATGAATAACACTGAATGTGTGTAACCATTACCATAAATTGTAGACCTTAGCATTACTCAGACTGTCATATCCTTTGTAAAATATCTGGTCATGTTATTGAGTAATTCCATTTTCTAAGTGGGAAAATACAACAGATGATCACATCAATGTCATCCTCTATATCCCATAGTCATATCCACATCAGGCAGAACACAAAAAAAGCCCTTCAGACAGAAACTGGAGACCTGCAGAGAGTCAAAGACCAGCACAAAACCAGCATGAAGAACAAATATGAGAGATTATTTGAGGGAAACAAACTCCAAGAGAATCAAACCCTTCTGAACCGGATCTACACCCAGCTGTACATCATAGAGGAAGAGAGTGAAGGAGTGAATGAAGAACATGAGGTTTTACAGATGGAGAAAACAGCCAGAACAAAACACTCACAACACACTCCAATCTACTGCAATGACATCTTTAAAGAGGAGAAAGAGCAAATCAAGACTGTTCTTACTAAAGGCATCGCTGGAATCGGAAAAACCGTCTCTGTGCAGAAGTTCATTCAGGACTGGGCCGAGGGAAAAGCCAATCAGGATGTAGATTTCATGTTTGTGCTTCCATTTCGAGAGCTGAACTTGATCAGAGATCATCAGTACAGTCTTCACAGACTTCTGCTGGACTTTCATCCTGAACTTGAAGATCTGGAGCCCAAGATTTATGAGGAGTGTAAAGTTGTGTTCATCTTTGATGGTCTGGATGAAAGCAGAATCACACTGATGTTTTCAGACGCTCAGAAAGTTTGTGATGTGACTGAGACTTCATCAGTGGCTGTGTTGATGTCAAAGCTGATGAAAGGAGAGCTGCTTCCCTCTGCTCTCATCTGGATCACCTCCAGACCAGCAGCAGCCAATCAGATCCCCTCCAAATACATCAAGCGTCTGACAGAAATTCAGGGATTCACTGAGCCTCAGAAGGAGGAATATTTCAGGAAGAGAATCAGTGAGCAGCATCAAGCCAGCAGAATCATCTCACACATCAGAAGAGCAAGAAGCCTCCACATCATGTGCCACATACCCGTCTTCTGCTGGATCTCATCCACTGTGCTTCAGAAGCTCCTGGAAGAAGATCTGAGTGCAGAAATCCCTCAAACTCTGACTGAAATGTACATCCACTTCCTGCTGATTCAGATCAACATGAGGAATCAGAAGTATGAAGAGAGAGATCCAGAGAAACTCCTGCAGTCCAACAGAGAAGTGATTGTCAAACTTGCTGAAGTGGCTTTCAAACAGCTGATGAAGGGCAATGTGATGTTCTATGAGGAGGACCTGATTGAGAGCGGCATAGACGTCTCTGACGCCTCAGTGTATTCTGGGATTTGCACTGAGATCTTTAAGGAGGAATCTGTGATTCAGCAGAGGAAAGTCTACAGCTTCATCCATCTGAGTGTTCAGGAGTTTCTGGCTGCTTTCTATCTGTTTTACTACCATGTGAACACAACTATGGTGGTACTGAAGACATTTGCTTCATTGCAAAAATTGCTTAAAGGTGCTGTAGATGATGCCATTGAGAGTGAGAGTGGGCGTCTGGATCTGTTCCTGAGGTTCCTGCTGGGCGTCTCACTGGAGTCCAATCAGAGACTCTTACAGGATCTACTGACACACACAGAGAAGAGCTCAGAGAGCATCAGGAGAAGCACACAGTACATTAAAGAGAAGATCAGAGATGGACATGGACTCTCCACTGAAAGATCCATCAATCTGTTCCTCTGTCTGCTGGAAGTGAAAGATCAGACTCTGTCCAGAGAGATTCAGGAGTTTGTGAAATCAGACAAACAGTCAGAGAAGAAACTCTCTCCTGCTCACTGCTCAACAATCGCCTACATGCTTCAGATATCAGAGGAGGTGCTGGATGAGCTGGAGCTCCAGAAATACAACACATCAGATGAGGGCAGAAGAAGACTGATACCAGCCGTCAGCAACTGCACAAGAGCTCTGTGAGTGTTTAATCTGGTGTTACAGTGAAGAGACTTTTCTGAATGGAATTTCTGTTGTATTAATAGATCCTGAGTTTGTTTTAAGTAAAACTGAATTCTCAGATATTTTCCTCTCTTTCAGTCTTGCTGGCTGTAATCTCTCTGCTCAGGATTGTGAAATTGTGTCGTCAGTTCTTCAATCCTCAAACTGTGTCCTGAGAGAGCTGGACCTGAGTAACAATGACCTGCAGGATTCAGGAGTGAAGCTGCTCTCTGATGGACTGAAGAGTCCAAACTGTCAGCTGGAGATACTGAGGTTTGAGTTGCAAATGTGGTTATTTAAAGGTTGGGATTCCATTCTTTTAGATTACTCACAGTTGTTTACCTTTAGATGATCTGTGTGTGTCTGTCTGTAGATAATGTGAAATTTTGTGTGTCTGCAGGTTATCTGGCTGTATGGTGACAGAGGAAGGCTGTGGTTTTGTGTCTTCAGCTCTGAGTTCAAACCCCTCACACCTGAGAGAGCTGGATCTTAGCTACAATCACCCAGGACAATCAGGAGTCCAGCTGCTCCAACACACACTGGAGGATCCACACTGTACACTGGAGAAACTCAAGTATGTGGGACAATAAGACAATTATATGTTTTTTTGCACTAAATTGCTAATACTGTTATTGAAGACATCACACACGTCTTGAATCTGATCAACCGGACCTGCAGATGATTTTGGCATGTGGATCCAGAGGTAGCAACAAAAAAACGAGAGAATTGACAGGCGATCCGGTTAATCATGGCAATATTCTGTGCTCCCGTCACAGCGCACAATTTCCTCAGACAAGCAGAACAGCTAGACTAAGCAGGCACAGTGTAGTAACATCAACGATTAACATGAAACATTGTGAATATGTGCTACTTCAGGCCTTACAATACAGATATCAGGTACACAGGAAGGCTGGGTAGATATCTTTGCTTGTTTTGCGATTGTGAATTATGTGTTAGGGAATCAATCTCCTCTTATTATACTTTAGCTATAGCTACAATCTTTATTTTGTTTTCATTTATGCTCACATTCTGAATATTTCCCTCGAATGCATAATGCAGACCTTTATTTCAGCTTTTTCCCCCTGAAGTCAGTATGTAATGTTTATTCTGTTGTACAGAAATTATTCACTATTTTCCTGAGGAGTGCACAAATAAATAGGGGAGTGCCAAGGCACTATGAAAGCATGTTCGAGAGTGAAACGGGGGACGGGTTTTGCGAAGGGTCAATTGGTCCCAATACCAATTCAATTGGTCCCAATCCCCCCTACACCTTCCCCCTACTTGAAAAAGACAGTGATGGTGTCACAGTCGGTGTAGAGGAAAAGGGAGCGAAGACCCAAGTGCAGAAATAATGGGTTTTATTAAAAATAAATTAAAATAAAAGGCTAAATAAACTACCCCGAGGGGGAAAACATTAACAAAACAGACAAACCAAACTAGACTGGGAAGGCTGGCAGGGATCAGGACTGGAACATACACACGATGAGGTAACGTACAATGACGAACTGGCACAGGACAGCAGACATGAGGAGAATATAAGCAGTAGTAAATTAACACAAACAGATGAACATAATTAACTAATAATGGGTTAACAAGGAGGGTGGGACTAGACAATATGCAGCCAACGAGAGAACTCATTAACCGCGTGTTCGTATGACAAGACAAACACAACACTGAAGCACACAACAAAAGCACGCGACCACAATGTAAACACAGAGCCACGTACTTTGACAATAAATGCAAGACACGAACACATGATAGGTGTAAACACCTTACCGTGTGCTCACACAAATGCAACGCGCATGTCTCATCTCATGACGACGCGCACCCAGACAAATGACAAAACAAGTGCTCGACCCAAGAAAACTCGAGCCAAGCACTACAGGACAGACCTAGTGTCCGGACTCTGCCACCAAAACAAGAATTTACAAGACCAGAGTGGCAGAACCCTGACAGATGGGGTAGAGATGGAAATATTTCTCTTAGAAGGGGACACCACTACACACACATGGCATCATAGGTGATGTAATTTTAATTCTACCCATGTCTGTCTGTCTGTGTGTATGTTTTTGTCATTTTCAGATTATACCATGGAGGACATTTCAGGATCACACCTGGATTGAGAAAATGTAAGTACACACAAATACAGACATAATTTCTGTGCATAATTCATAATTTCAGACTATCTTACTTTTCTTTGTGTTCAGATGCCTGCTTTCTCACACTGGATCCAAACACAGCACACACTCATCTTCAGCTGTCTGAGGGGAATCGAAAGGCAACACATGTGCCAGAACCTCAGCCGTATCCTGATCATCCAGACAGATTTGATCAACAGGAGCAGGTTCTGTGTAAAGAGCCTCTGACTGGACGCTGTTACTGGGAGGTGAAATGGAGTGGATTTGGTCTTATAGGGGTGGCTTATAAAGCGATCAACAGGAAAAGTGTGAACGAATGTCGTTTTGGATGCAGTGAAAAGTCTTGGAATCTGTACTGCTGTGATGAGGTTTACTCTGCCTGGTATAATAATAAGAGCATTGATGTGTTTGGTCCTTCATCTCATACTAATAGAATAGGAGTGTATGTTGACGTGCCGTCCGGCTATCTGTCTTTCTACAGCGTCTCTGACACACACACACTCACACACTTACACACATTCAACACTAAATTCACTGAAGACATCTATACAGGATTTAAGGTTTATCCTAAATCGTCAGTGTCTTTGTGTCAGATTTAACAACCTGCTGAAGTTCCTCACAGAAAAACAAACGCAGGCCCATTTACAACCTAACCCCAAAACACCAATCACAGACAAAATCACATGAAGTTTCCTTTATTGCTAACACTGGGTTTGGAAACCAGTTTTTACAATTAACTACCTGGCTGCTTAGTAGTACTGATAAATGCCTCATTCTCCATATTTCAGATCTTATAATCATAACCCATATTTACACTTAACAGCACTGCACTAACTGTTAATAATTAACAAATTACATGTTTATTTGAGGCAAAAGTCATAGTAAATAGTTGGACTTGCTCCTCAAAATAAACTGTGACCTTCATTGTGTCAACAATCTCATATTGCTGAAGCAAACACCAGTCCACACTGCTTTCTGCACAGTTTTGCATATTTATTATGTGTGACATGGTAATGAGGATTCTTCAGCTTAACTGAACGCAAACCTCAATTTCAGTGTTAGTGTATTCACAGGATGCATGGTTTTCTTGTGTGTCAGCCAGTGGTTTAGTCCTTGCTATATGCCCGTATACTCAGTATGCCTACTTTTTTCCACGAGCTGTTTGGGTATTACCACTTCTGTGGATCATACTCTCGTTATACTCGCTTGTTTTGGTGATTAGACTTCCCTAATTTCTGTCTATTGAGTATTTGAGTTTTTCGAAGATCACAACAAATCAGCTGAATGAAGTCTCGCTGAAACGTTCAAGTAAGATTATAAAACAGCATGGGCGTTGCTTTAGCCCTCCCATATTTCCATTCAGCCCCCTAAGACCTTTGCGATTACCTGTACACTACTAAATGACCGACTCAGTCCCCTTTAAATTTGAAATAAAAACGGCGGCAGAATCCCGCTCCTGAACTCGTTTTTTAGTTAGTCAGCAAACCACAGTGTGTGTGTGTTTATATATATATATATCGAATCAATCAAATGAATCAAAGATACATTGACTTTCGTCGTTTCTTTGTCTACTTTTAAAATTTGGATTGGGTGGGTAATAGTACACCACCTATTTTTTAGAACTACATCCCTGGTGTCAGCCTATATAATTTGCCCAAACTGAACTTTCTACTTCAGTTTAGGACAGTTGTTAATCTTATGCTACGTTCACACTGCAACCAAATGTGGCCCGAATTGGATTTTTTTGTCCTCATGTGACTCGGGTAATGATAGTGTGAATGGCCTAAACCACATGGAATCTGATCCTTTCAGGTCAGATCTGTGCCACTATCATATGTAGTCTTAAATCAGACACAGATCTGATGTTTTGCAGTGTGAAGGGTTATGTCGGATTTCATGTGGCATAATCTTTGAGCGACATGCGTCATCATTCTGTGCTGCAGACATCATCTACTCCTCAGCATCACAGTAGAATGGCACACAGGGTGATTACCACAGAAAATTGGTTGTTCATTTTGAAAATAGATTTTGAAGGCAAAACTGGTGCTTGTTAACGATTGTGGCACGGGTTGATCGCGAAGCTAAAGAGCGTCATGCGTGTTGCGGATAGGGGATCTGTGCGCAAAGGAGGGAGAACTTTCTCTCTAAGAGAAAAAAGGACAGGTGCTTGAGCACCAAACCCCCCCCCCCCCCCCCCCTTCCCGCCCCCCTTCTGTACGTGTCTCCTGTTTACAATGAAGTAAAATGAAATAACCCAAACAGAGATAAAGTAACTCCGCCTTCACAGTTCAGTCTGCGGCTGCTCATTAACCCTTCATAAGTTCACTACACAGGCGGTCAAACAAACGCACACAGCGGTTGTCATAAATCACAAATGATTAGTGTTTTCAATCACAAGTGATTTATTTTAGATTTCAAATGCCGAAATACACATTTACAGTTCTTAAAATACGCCCCGGTTGTCTGTGAAAAGGGCAATAATCATATAAGCATGATCTGACAACATGCCTACTTCATACAGTATCACGTGTGCATAATTAGACATTTTGTGCTGTCCAACTGTACAACAAAACTACAACTGTACTCTTGCGCATGCTGGTCAGTTTAGGACCATGATCTGTTCATCAGCCATGCAAAAAATCAAATCTGAGAAAAAAATCTGATTTGAGCACTTAGCCTGGCAGTGTGAACGTAGCCTTTGTAAATGTGATGGCAGAAAAGTCTGTGGCCCGGCGCATGGTCTAACAGGGTTGTGCATATTCTCTCAATGAGTTATCCAAACACATGTCCTATTCTTATGTCCCATTTGGGGATGCATACATCTCCAAAACCCATCTAAATCTAGACAAATCTAAACTTGTTTTTATTCAAACAAATATAAATCTGCAGATAATAAATAATACTGCTAATAATAATAACATTATACATAGATTGTCATAAATAAACTGAAAAAAAGCCCCCCGACATGATGAAGGCATGGAGGCAGTGGTGTTTATATTTATTTATTCATTCATTTTCTTTTCGGCTTAGTCCCTTTATTAATCTGGGGTCACCACAGCGGAATGCACTGCCAACTTATCCAGCACATGTTTTACGTAGTGGATGCCCTTCCAGCTGCAACCCATCACTGGGAAAAATCCATACACACGTACACCACGGACAATTAAGCCTACCCAATTCACCTGTACCGCATGTCTTTGGACCGTGGGGGAAACCGGAGCACCTCGAGGAATCCCATGTGAGTGCAGGGAGAACATGCAAACTCCACATAGAAACTGTACATACACTGTACACTGTACATAAAGATGTTAACTGATTATGCTTATGAATGGAATCACAGAATCATAACAACAGTGAATTTGAATAAATGAATGAATGAATGCTTATTAAAAAAATTCACAAATGAATAGATAATGCGCTCGTTTGCATGTTAAAACAATTCATTTATGTAAGTTGCAGTCTATGGTAAGTAGATTACAGTAGAGACGTGTTGAGTTTACATTTTCAGTGTTCACATTTTGAGTAAACAGTCAAAACAGATGTATGAATTATTTTTCTTATGAAATTATTGACATTGTAATGAAGTGTTGAACCTGTGATGATGCTGTGCGCCACTAGAGGGAGCAGAATAAATTGATTTTGCATATACTGTTTCAAAAATAAAGACGACACCCCATAACCAGGTAGAACTGAAAGTGAGAAGACTTTGAGACGCCGTTTAGTGGCTTTACTCTCAGCAAGCCTGAACAGACATATAGTTTCTGGTAAGTTCAAATAGCCTATTCATATAACCACGTCATGTAAAAATGTGCTGCTATTTTATTTATTTCCTTTATGTGTAATTTAATCATATACTTAGTTATACAAAGCAATTTGAATGGCAAAAGGGTTGATGTTTGACAGTTGTATAGAAATTTTTTTAGTTCCGCTGTCTTTGTTTAATATATAAAACATCATGAATTAGGTAGCATGCTTTAATCTAGACACATGCTATTTGAGGTCAACTAAATAATCATTTTACGTTATGTCAAGAAAGGTTGAACTGATGAATGTATACGTTTTACATTTGTATAATCACCACATTCGTGTGTATAAATCACCACATTTAAAACTATATCAGTATTTTTTGTACTTGTGCACAAACGCAATAGACATTTTAATGAATCCACTCCTTCATGTTGATTCTTATGCAGGAGAAATTGATCTGTTATCACATTGTACTTATCACATTGGCATGTGTGTTCTTTCTTTGTTAATGGATAATTCGAGATTGAAAGGAAGTTTTAATTTGTTTTCTATACGAATCAGCAGGAGAGAGAAACCAGACTCTCCAGAACCGAACGGTAGCTCTGTGAGGAGTAAGAGATCTAAATCTTCACCTGAAAACTTCAGTGATCAACCACTGACCTCTGACTTCAGCCTGAGTAGCACACAGAGACAAACTGGAGATGAACCAGAGGACAATAAACTACAGAGAATTAAAGACCAACACAAAAAATACACGAGGAACAAATATGAGAGATTATTTTTGGCCACTTTCAGGCTGGTTTCCAGCTATTTCCAGCCTGGTCTTAGCTGGTCAGGCTGGAAAATGACCAGCTAAATCCAGCTAAAACCAGCTTGACCAGCCTGGTTTAAGCTGGATATAGCTGGTTTTGGCTGGGCTTCCAGCCTGGCAAGGTGGTCAAGCTGGTTTTAGCTGTTCATTTTACAGCCTGAACAGCTAAGACCAGGCTGGAAATAGCTGGAAACCAGCCTGAAAGTGGCCAAAACCCCTCTAAAACCAGGCTGGTCAACCAGCTAAAACCAGCCTAGGCTGGTTTAAGATGTTTTTTTCAGTAGGGATATTATCATAGTTCTAGCTACAGCTCCTGAGAGTAATATATATCCTACATATCCTTCATTCTTGACATTTTATGTAACTATTTTTTTTACATATTAGTTTATGTTTTGCTTGGCTATTGTGAAAACATTTGGTAGAGTAAACAATTGTTGATCTGGTATAATAGCTTATTATATGACTGAATCTATTCAGTTGCAGCAGAGGCAGTAACCTTTAATCATCAAATCAGCTAAAATGCTTCTGTAATGCAACAGCTGTGTGGTTTAATACTGGATTCAATAAATTATTGCAAATGGAAAATCTCAGTTTGTCACGTCTGTAAAGTTAAGATTCAGGCCTGGGCAATTGAGATTAGTTTGATTAGTTCATTAAACACTGAGGTGTGGTGAGTACAGGCTCACAGAGTTTGTACATCATACTTCGAACATGTACAAGGTATAACACACACACACACACACACACACACACACACAGAGAAACATTAGATTAGATTAAACATTATTGTCATTACATGTGCAGGTGCAAGGAAACGAATTGCAGTTTAGGTCTAACCAGCAGTGCAATAGCAGCAAGTGCAGGATACGGGTGCTGTTTAAGTCAAAAGTGCAATTATAGAAAACTTTGGGTGATATTTACAGTTAGATGTACTATGAACATCATGTACAGGTTGTATTTACTACAGTTAAAGATTTACAAATAGATGAACGTACTGTACATGTTGCAATAATAATCAGGAATATACAAACAGTTATGAACATAATATACAGCTTGTTATTTGCTATAAACAGGAAATACAAATAGATATGTAGATATTTACAGTTAGGTCCATAAATATTTGCACATGGACACAATTCTGTTTGAATTCTGTTTCTGTTATGTTTGGCTCTATACACCAACACAATCGATTGGAAATGAAATGAATTAATGTAGCTGCTTAGTTTTAATTCAATGAAGCTTTGCACATGATAAATCTCATTCACTGTCAAGTGTCACTGTCTTTTTACAGACAAAAACATTAGTCAAGAGCATGATTATGTACAAAAACTGTTTTATAATTTCTTCATCTACTGAAAAATGTAAACTAGGCATGTTTAACTGCATATAAACTTTATATAAAGAAGTTCATTGAATTCAAATTGCACTTGTGGTTTTAGGCTCATTGTTTGTTCAAATTATTATTTGATATTGTTTTATTACTATGAGGTGTGCACAAGGGTTAATGTAAACTTTGCAAACATTAAACTTTGCTCTGGTCAGCCCTGGACGTGTTCTGCTCACTCTGAATAAATAGAAACTACACTAAAGCTAAAACTATAATAAACTAAAACCGAGACTAAATATATAAACTAAATCGAAATGTGTCCACAAAAACTAAACTGAACCGAAGAAACCCATTCATGAAACAAATGAAAACTAAACTGAACATTAGAGCAAATTTACCAATATATACAGGGTATGTGACGTCAATAGCAGTAACATATTGCACTGGTGCCCCGTGCGAACCTCCTTACAAAAGGGTATGGTCACTGGTCATTAGCATTAGCACGTTACATACAGTTGAAGTCAGAATTATTAGCCCCCCTATTTATTTTTTTTCCCCAATTTCTGTTTAACAGAGAGCAGATTTCTCCAACACATTTCTAATCATTATAGTGTTAATAACTCATCTCTAATAACTGATTTATTTTCTCTTTGTCATGATGACAGTAAATAATATTAGACTAGATATTCTTCAAGACACTTCTATACAGCTTAAAGTGACATTTAAAGGCTTAACTAGGTTAATTAGGTTACTTTAATTAGGAAACTAAAACTAAAACTATATTAAACTAAAACTGAGACTAAATATATAAACTAAATCGAAATGTGTCCACAAAATAAAAACTAAACTAAAACGAAGAAACCCATTCATGAAACAAATGAAAACTAAACTGAACATTAGAGTGAATTTACCAATAGTATTAAAATAATAAAAATGGTAAACTATAGTTGTTGTATTTTACAGAAACTCAAACTATGTCTCTTTGCTCAGGTTAATGAATAATTGTATATTAATAACGCTATACTAATGCTGTTTTAATTATGATCAAACACATTTTCAGTTGTATTAGCTGACTTTCCTCTAACTCGTGTTTCTGATTTAAACTGGCAGGCAAGTTCTTTATTTTTATTTTGGCCCATTCTCTAACATTCACAACATTGTAAAAATGTGAATAAAATTCAGTCAATAAATTGTAGTCTACTTTTAATGTATTACTTTTGGACTTTGGGATACACTCTAAAACTCTCAAAACTAAAACTAAACAAAGAATTAATTATGTCCCAAAAGTCTAAGACATGCATTTGGGTAGTAACGTCACATAAGCTGACATTAAATCAAAACACAGAAGCAAGACAACAGTATAAACTATGGTAATAGCAAGGGAAAAGGGCAAATTAATATGTCAAATTGACAAAAGAATGATTGTATACTTAATATTACATTAAGTCATAGTAACATTTAGATATTTTACAGATTCTGTGTTGGTTTCTCTTTTTTTAACAAACGATCCATTTTTAATAGACTAGTAGTTATTATTATTATTATTATTATTATTATTATTATTATTATTATTATTATTATTATTATTATTATTATTAATACTAGTAATAAAATGTCCAATAACTTTAAAACAGACATGACATCTGTGTTCTAAGGATAAAATATGTTTGACATTTTGTTTTACAGTCATTTAACAATTAAATGAATAATAATTAAATGTAATTTGGATTTTTAACACACATTTTGACTTTACATTTGAAGTTGTAGATAGGTACAGCCATTATTTAGTTTATTAAATAACTGGTATAATGTCTCCTCTTTGCCACAAGAGGGAGCGAGCTCAGCTTTCAGTTTTCAGATAAAAAGACGAAGGAGACCCGTCTGGTAAGCTGATTTTACTCTGTAAATGACCATGAAATACGAGTGACGCATCATGCGTCTTTACACGCGTTTGATTGCAGACAGATATTAAAGCTGCATTATTTGTCACCAGATTATAAAAGGCTGCATATTTAAAGAATAGTGCGTCATTTACTCCTCCTTCAGTAGCAAAATATAAAACGGTGAAATGATGAGATCTGTATATAATATAAGAAGCCATAACGAAATTAAAACGAGAGGGTAACATTTCAGCACTCTGTGCACGGACAGCGACAACATTAAAGTCGCCCTGCTGAAAAATACAGTTTAAACCAGCCTAGGCTGGTTGGCTGGTTTTAGCTAGCTGACCAGCCTGGTTTTAGAGGGGTTTTGGTTATTTCTAGGTTGGTTTCCATCCATTTCCAGCCTGGTCTTAGCTGGTCAGGCTGGAAAATGACCAGCTAAAACCATCTAAATCCAGCTTGACCAACCTGGTTTAAGCTGGACATTGCTGGTTTTGTCCGGGCTCCCAGCCTGGCTGAGCTGGTCAAGCTGGTTTTAGCTGGTCATCTCCCAGCCTGACCAGCTAAGACCAGGCTGGAAATGGCTGGAAACCAGCCTGGAAATGGCCTATCTAGATAGATATATATATATATATATATATATATATATATATATATATATATATATATATATATATATATATATATATATATATTTATTTATATTTGATGTATAACATACAATATGGTCATATATCCCTAGCTGAAAATATTCTGTCAAATTTAGGTGAAAAATAATCAAAAATGCTGGCGTCTTTAAAAAAAACATTGGCAGAGAAAGAGTGAACTGGGGGGTATTTCAGAAAGCAGGTTATGTGACATACCCGGGTAAGTTTAAGAGTAAGTAGGTGGATAACCTCAGCTTTGCTTCCAAAAACGGAGGTAGCTTCTGGGGTATGTTAAATAGCCATAGAAGCACAGATATAAGAGTGTTTTCATCTTGAGAGGGTTATAAGTACATAGTTTTTTTTTCATTTCCAAATGGATATTTGACTGAGCGTTGTTGTTTTTCAAAAGAATCATTAATGTATTTAACAAACCTTTTGAAATCAAACGTGACGAATTGCAGGTCTGCGCTTTGTTTATGCTTAGTTCACTCTAATACTCAACTATCACTCTGTATATCAATGAATCTCAGACACGCAGGTTTTCACTGTGCTTCCTTTACTTCACATGCATGCGCATAACAATGACGTCATACACTACAAACCATACATGGTCTGTCACATCCTCCCATCCTGCTGTCTATATACATAACATATTGTAACATCTTTCCTTTTTTTTTTTTTTTTTTTTGTAAAGAGCCCATATTATACATGAAATAGGGTCTTATTTAGGTTGTAAGGGTCTCCAACAACAGTCTAATATGCATGCAAGGTCAAAAAACACTTTGATGGTCTTATAATCTGCATTTATTTTTACCTAATTATCCCAACGACTCCCATATGATTCGTTCAGCGATTCATTTGTTCCCAAACCCCTCCTCAGCGCGAAGCTAATCTGCGCTGATTGGACCGATGACAGCCTGCTGCGATTGGTCGAAACTGAGAGCCTTCAGCGCGAGACAGAGTGAAATGCCCAGCAGCTAATCAACAATATAAAAGTAGTCACAGTGCATACACGCTTCATAGTGTAAGGTGTGGATTTTGGCTGCCAGTGGGTGAATGTAAATACAGACGATGCACTTAAAAAAAAACAGACGACAAACTATTTTATTGAGCAAAAACTCCAAGAACTGGCGAGGAGCACGTCACCCTCTACCTGCTCTTTTCACACAGACGCACACACAAACACCTCCTCCTCCTCCTTGGAAGACACAGCACCAATAGAGGGGGAGACGTCCATCTCCCGGGTGTGTGCGTGCAACTACTTGTGTTTCGTAGCTGCGTCATCGCGAAACACCTAATGACTCGTTATCAAGACGACTCGTTTGAAGCACTATGAGTCGACTCCTTTATAGATGAATCAATAGTTTTAAACACTGTACACTTACAGATTTAAGCCTTAGCTGGACATTTTACTTCACTTAGAGCTGTGTTACACACTACATGGAAGAGCATTTTCAAAAACCCATAATATGGGCTCTTTAAACAATTTATATACAGTATTATGTGCACTGTATGCAAGAAACAACATAACATTACAACGTGTGCACAACAGCATAACACTGTATGCTCTTAATTTCACTTCAGTGTCATAAGAACAATGACAGATGTTTAAACAAAATCTCTCAAGTGTGTTGGTCTTTTAACTATTCTGCCACTTCTAGTTATCACAACACTGTTGCTGGTGTCTGTATGGTGTGTGCGTGTAATGCGTGTCTCTGGAACTGCCTTTGTATGTCCCTCATCTGGATGATTTGTCTGAGCAAGCTTGACAGTATTCCCTGTGTCTGCTCTCTGTGGTCCTCCAGGCACAGTCCTGAGATGTTTCCGATTTCTCCGTACAACAGTTCCATTTTCCAGCTTGACAGTGTATGATCGGTTATTGGTCATTCTTTCCACCTTTGCCGGTGTCCAGTGTGCTTTACGTTTTGTGTCCAACTGGACTCTTACTTGTTCTTGATCTTTCGCCCATCTGTTGTAGTAGTAGGCTTGTTTGCGTTGGTTGATTTCTACAGCGTGCTCTGTGTTTACAACGCCTGGCTGCAGGAGGCTGTCCCGTGTTGGCAGTAATGTTTTAGTTCTTCTGCTCATGAGTCTTTGGGCAGGACTGGCATTAAATCCTTGAGATGGAGTGTTCCTGTGCTCTAGTATAGCCAGGTATGGATCAGCTTTTGCTCTCTTAGCTTTTTCCATGAGATGTTTTGCCGTTTTAACTGCTGACTTGGCTTTGCCGTTGCTTTGCGGATATGCTGGAGATGACGTCACATGCCTAAATTCCCAAGCTATGCTGAATTTTTTAAATTCCTGAGAGCTGTACTGTGGCCCGTTATCAGAGATAACCGTGTCTGGGATCCCGTGTCGTGCAAAATGGGCCTTTAGTTTGTGTATCACTGTGCTTGAGCTGGTATCAGTGAGATAATCAATTTCCCAGAAGTTAGAAAAATAGTCAACTGTGATGAGATACGCTCTGTTGTTGAATGAAAATAAATCTGTGCCTACTTTTGCCCAAGGCCTTATCGGAATGTCATGTGCGCACATTGTCTCTTTCTGCTGTCGCACATCTACAGTTCTGCAAACAGCACATTTCCCTATGTATTCTCTCATAGCGGCACTCATTCCAGGCCAGTATACACAGTCTCTTGCTCTTCGTAAACAGCTTTCTATGCCTAGATGTGATGCATGAATTCTCTCCATGATCTCTGTTCTCAGCTTTGCTGGTATTAGAGCTCTCTCTCCTCTAAAAATCACTCCACCTTGCTCACTAAGCTCTTCTCTTATAGAAAAGAATTGTCTCACCTCTTCTTTCAGCTGAGTTTTCTCCTCTGGCCATCCCTGAGCTATCACTTGCTGCAACATCTGAAATTTCTCATCCTTAGCTGTTTCTGTCTGTATCTTTTGTAGAATCCCTTCTGATATGGGCAGGTACTGTAACATGTTGATTGTCTCAATTTCTGTCTCTACTGATCCTTCTGCAAGCACATTCTGGTAGGTATGCTCTGCTGAGAGTATCTGCTAAGTGCATCAGTCGACCTGGCACATAGACAACGTTAATGTCATATCGTTGCAGTCTCAAAAGCATTCTCTGTAATCTTTTGGGCGCATTAAGCAATGGCTTTTTTACAATGGTTTCTAGGGGTTTGTGGTCTGAGTGTACTTCTACTTTCCTGCCATATGTGTACTGGTGAAACTTCTCCATTCCAAAAAGAATTGCTAGGCATTCTTTTTCTATTTGTGCATACCCTTTTTCTGTGGCTGTGAGGGCTACATCAGTCCACTCCCAAATCACATCTTTGTGTGTCAGTTGTCTCAATGTGTCACAGCTGTCTGATAAGTGTGCACAAAATTTAGACAAATAGTTAGTTCACCATACCTTATAATCTCATGAGTCCCTTCACATCAGATGGCCTGGGCATCTCCAATATAGCTCTCACCTTCTCTGGGTCAATCTTTAGTCCCTCAGATGTCAGTCTGTGTCCAATATATGGCACCTCTTTCTGTCTTAGCTTGAGTTTGTTGAAATTTAGTTTAATGTTTCTGTCTCTACAACGATCCAGGAGTTGTCTTAGCTTTGTGTCATGATCTTTCTCAGCTGCCTCATCATTGTCACCTTCACCACAGATAAGGATGTCATCCGCTATTATCCGTATTCCTGGAAGCCCCTCTAATGCCTGAGTCAACCTGTGCTGGAACACTTCTGGAGCCGGGCTGATTCCCATAGGCATTCTAATCCATCTATACCTGCCACATGGCGTTGCAAAGGTGCAAAGGTAGTGAGGTAGCTTGACTCTTCTGAAAGCCTTATGTGCCAGAACCCATCTTTCACGTCACACACTGTAAAGACTCTCGCTTTGGTCAGATCGGGGAGAACATCATCTATGGTGGGTAAGGGAAAATGTTGACGTCTCAATGCTTTGTTTAATGGTCTTGGGTCAATACAAATTCTGAGTTTTCCAGACGGTTTTTTTCACCACCACCATGCTGCTAATCCACTCTGTGCTCTTTTCCACCTGAGCTATAATGCCTCTCTCTACCAGGCTTCCCAGCTCATCTTTTAGGTGTTTCATTAGTGCCACAGGAACTCTTCGCTTTGGAAGCCTTACTGATTTCACTGCAGGATCCACTTCTAGGTTATATTCTCCTTCCAGGCATCCATCTCCTTCAAATACGTCAGCATACTCCCTATGTATGTCACTTTTGTCCCATGGTTCTTTTCCTCTGCATCTTTCTGTGGTAACAATATCATCAATTGCCATAATATTTTCATGCTGTATTCTTACCAGATCCATTGCCTGTACTGCCTTGTTTCCCAGCAGGGGCACTGAAGAGGTGTCCTCCACAACAATAAACTCAAGCCGGTACAGTTTTCTATTTCTCGGGTTTCTTATTTTTATTTTGCATTTTCCTACTGGTTTCAGGGTGCTCTTATTATACATGACCAAGATTTGTTCAGTCTTTTCCATCACGGTGTCAGGGTTTAACTGCTGAATGGGGATTACGTTACAACTGGCTCCACAGTCTAATTGAAATTTTACTGGTCTTTCTCCTATCAACATGGTTGCAAACAGTTGTTTTTCCTGTGTGTCCTCCCTCATTTGCGAACTAAGGCTTAGGATTTCCTGAAATGGTTCCTCTTCCATTTCTGCCACACTGTGTATTCCTTTTCTCTTAGTTTCTTTTGTTTTGCACGTGGCAGCAAAAAGGTTTAATTTGCCACATTTTCTGCATTGCTTTCCATAAGCTGGGCAACTCAGTTTTTTCCACTCATGCTGTTTTCCACAAAATTTACACTTTGTAGGAGTTTGTTTTGCACCCTGATTTTGTTTAATTCTCTGTACTGTGTGCACTTCTTCAGCTTTCTGTCCTTCTATGGTCATTACATTCTCTTTTGACAGTTCTGATGCTCTACAAATCCTTACGCATTTCTCAAGCGTCAGTTCAGGCTCTCTTAATAGACGTTCTCTCACATGTGAGTTCAGTATGCCGCAGACAATTCGGTCTCTAATCAGAGAATCTTTAGCTGATCCAAAGTTGCATGTGTCCGCTAGCACTTTCAAATCAGTAATATACTTATCAATCATTTCGCCTGAGTTTTGATTTCTGGAGAAAAATTTGTATCTTTCTACTGTTTCGTTTGGTGCTGGATTGCAGTGGTTTCTGAACGCGGTTATCAGCCATTCGAGCGTCAGTTCACCGTCAGCCGGGAGGGCGGCGCCTAGCGTCTTACTCAGTTCTCTCCCGGTTTCTCCGATTAAATACTGGAAAACTTTTACCTTCGTCTTGTCATCCGCATCTGTAAGCGATAAATCAATGTACAGGGAAAACTCTTCTTCCCATGCTTTCCAAGCTTTTGGTATATTCGTCGCATTCCAGTCAAAATTCGCTGGCGGCTTCAATCCGAAAGCACCCTCCATGATCGGCGCACGTCTCTCTTAATTACTTTCTCCGTAGCGATTTACCTCGGTCTTTCACTTTTCTTCTTGGTAATTTACCGCTGCCACCATGTTTATGCTTAGTTCACTCTAATACTCAACTATCACTCTGTATATCAATGAATCTCAGACACGCAGGTTTTCACTGTGCTTCCTTTACTTCACATGCATGCGCATAACAATGACGTCATACACTACAAACCATACATGGTCTGTCACATCCTCCCATCCTGCTGTCTATATACATAACATATTGTAACACGCTTAATATAGAAAACATTCAGTGCAGCTCTTTGTATTTGCGTCAGGACATTTTACTGTACAATGTGGCAACAATGTTTGGAACAGTTGTGTGGTTGTGTGGTACAGTTCCTTGGCCATAAACCTATGCATATCATTACACAAACATTTCAGATTTCAGAGCGCGGCAATAGCATAGTAGTCAGTGCGCCATTAAAGAACAACAGAGCTCACAGCGGAGTGCGTTCGAATCTCTCGAGAATAATTTTTTTTTCTCTTCCTCTCTCTCTCTCTCTCTCTGTGGTTTAAGGTCAAAAAATTCAACCACTGATCAGCCTTTATTAATTATTATATATTATATATTATTTGGTGGCCCACAGCAGTTAGACAGGCCTCAGCCTCCTTTCTATTAGCTATTAGGGAAATTAAATGCATGAATGGTTACACAACATACTCAAAAAGGATGTTAAAGTTATTTTTATTTATTGCAATAACAGGAAGGGTGGTATGTGTAATTTATTGAACTAACAAATTTTCTCTTATTTTTTTTGTTTGTTTCTTATGTATTTATTATCTTATATTTCTTTCTCTTTTTCTATTGCTTTTTCTTTACAATCGGGCTTCCTTCCTCATACGCCAGCATTAATATATATAACTCCGCCTCTGTAAAGTGTGTTGGTCTTTTTTTCTCACCGTGACTTTCTATGATGACTCGTGAATTTGGCGATCTACTGAAAATGCCTTCAGGTATGCTGTGCAAGTGCATTAACCCGCAGCTATCTTCAGCAGGATGGCTTAACTAACTCTTATCAGCGGTTCTGGAACCAAATACTCGCCGTAAGCAGGTTTTGGGTTAATGAACCAAGAGTTCAGGGTTTAACAGATGGTAAGTTAACCCAGCTTTCTTGAATACCCCCCTGCTCCTTCAAATAAAAAAGCAGCAGTATGACAGCATTTCAGACAGCGAATAAGATTCTGATGCATACTGACACACATTTAAGATGTTATGCTAGTCTGACTTTCTGAACACATCTGAAAATGAGGTGGGTTTTGTTATTTAATGTGTTCCAGACATAAATAGCAAAACAAATAATAAAACTGTACTTCAAAATTTCTAGTTAACATCTTTATCTTTTTAAGGAAAAATTTAAATGGACACTAAGGAGGACACTTCCTCTGAATCAGGCTGTGATGAACCCACAGAGAATCTGCCCTCTGCCCTTAGTGATCCAACAATGACCTCAGACCTCAGGTAAGCTAATGAAGGTTTTGTATATGTTCGATTCATAAACATTGCTGATATCTGGAGTTTAGGTTCCAAGTCATGATGCCAGTAAAGAGAGCACAAAGTCAGTTTCCAGAACCTTCTCTGTCACTGTTCCTAATTGACCGAATGATTGATCAGCCAACTTTATTGGAGTTTCATTCTCTCTGACAATGCATCATTTCTAGAAGCATCTAAATGAATCCAGTAGTTTTGTCTGTCTTCTTTCTTAAATTCATCTCTGCTCTACTCTGATGCTGTTATTTTTTCATTATCAGCAGGAGGCAGAGAAAGAGATCAGCGTCTCCAGAACCCAGTGGTGTGTCTGTAAAGAGTGACTGGTCTATTGATGCGCCTCCTTTATTTAGTGATGCTCCATTGACCTCTGACCCCAGGTTAGACACAAGCTTTTTTTCAGTAATACCAAAAGATTCTGGCCCGCTCCTGCAAAAATAAATATTATTTTCTCCCACTCCCACCCGCAGTTTTCAGTTTTTGGCCCACTCCTGCCCACAAAATCCTACAGGAAATCAGTAGTTTCATGTTCACTGCGTCTTCACACTACATTGTTGTTTGTTAAAACTTGCTTCCCCTTTGTGATAAGATAAAATAAACAAATTAACAGCAAATAAACAATTCATAATGGTGGCTCAGTGGTAAGCTCTGTGGCCTCACGGCAAGAGGTTCACTGGTTCGAGACTCGGCTGGATCAGTTGGTGTTTCTGTGTGGAGTTTGCTTGTTCTCCCCATGTTGGCGTGGGTTTCCTCCGGGTGCTCCGGTTTCCCCCACAGTCCAAACACATACACTATAGGGGAATTGATTGACAAAATTGGCTGTAGTGTGTGCGTGTGTGTGTGTGCGTGTATGTGTGTGTGTGTGTGTTTGTGTGTGTGTATGTGTGTGTGTGAGAAATGAGTATGTATGGGTGTTTCCCAGTACTGGGTTGCAGCTGGAAGGAAATCCGCTGTGTAAAACATATGCTGGATATTGGCGGTTCATTCCACTGTGGCAACCCTTGATAAATAAAGAGACTAAGCTAAAGGAAAATGAACAAATGTTCGAAACAATTCATAAATATTGCTGATCCAAGTCAGTTTCCAGAACCTTCTCTGTCACTGTTCCTAATTGATTGAATGATTGATCAACCAACTGTTTAGCATAAGTCTGTCGGAGTTTCATACTTTGTGACAATGCATCATTTCTAGAAGCATCTAAATGAATCCAGTAGTTTTGTCTGTCTTCTTTCTTAAACTCATCTCTGCTCTACTCTGATGCTGTTATTTTTCAGCAAGAGGAAGAGAAAGAGATCAGCGTCTCCAGAACCCAGTGGTGTGTCTGTGAAGAGTGACTGCTCCATTGAACCACCTCCTTCATTTAGTGATGCTCCAGTGACCTCTGACCACAGGTAAGACACCAACCTTTTTTCATTCATTTTCTTTTGGGCTTAGTCCCTTTATTAATCTGGGGTCGCCACAGCGGAATGAACCGCCAACTTATCCAGCATATGTTTTACGCAGCTGATGCCCTTCCCGCCACAACCCATCACTGGGAAACCCATACACACTCATTCGCACACATACATACGCTATGGACAATTTAGCCTACCCAATTCACCTGTACCGCATGTCTTTAAACTGTGGGGGAAACCGGAGCACCCGGAGGAAACCCACGCAAACGCAGGGAGAACATGCAAACTCCACACAGAAACGCCAACTGACCCTGCCGAGGCTCGACAGCTTTTTTTCAGTCATACCAAAAGATCCTGTCCCGCTCCTTCAAAAATAAATATTATTTTCTCGTGCTCCCACCCGCAGTGTTCAGTTTTTGTCCCAAGTCTGCCCGCAAAATCCTGCAGGTAATCAGAAGTAGCCTTATTTTCACCTCTTCTTCCCGCTATGCTTTTATTTGTTAACTTTCTTCCCCTTTGAGTATATATAAACAGAAATAGGGTAATAATTTTGCAATGGGAAAAAAATAATAGTAAAGGTTAATTTCTCAAGTGGTCAAACAGAAAAGCATTTGACTTGTGTCCCTCGTGGCATTCTGTGGAGGGTGCTCGGGGAGTATGGGGTCAGAGGCGCTCTGTTAAGGGCTGTCTTGTCTCTGTATGAACAGAGTAGGAGTCTGGTGCACATTGCCGGCAATAAGTCAGACTTGTTTCCAGTGCAAGTTTAGCTCTGGCAGGGCTGCCCTTTGTCACCAATTCTGTTCACAATTTTTATGGACAGAATTTCAAAGTGCAGCCTTGGGCTGGAGGGGGTCCAGTTCGGGGACCACAGGATTTCATCTCTGTTATTTGTAGATGATGTTGTTCTGTTGGCTTCATCGAACATGGACCTTCAGCATGCACTGGGGTGGTTTGCTGCCGAGTGTGTTGCAGCCGGGATGAGAATCAGCACCTCCAAGTCCGAGGCCATGGTGCTCCACCGTAAAAAGGTAGTTTGCCATTTCCAGGTTGGAGGAAAGTCCTTACCCCAGGTGGAGGAGTTCAAGTATCTTAGGGTTTTGTTCACGAGTGAGGGAAAAATGGAGCGTGAGATTGACAGGCGGATTGGTGGAGCGGCAGCAGTAATGTGGACGATGAACTGGTCCGTTGTGGTAAAAAAGGAGCTGAGCCGAAAGGCAAAGCTTTTGATTTACCGGTCAATCTACGTTCCTACTCTCGACTATGGTCATGGGCTTTGGGTCACAACCAAAAGGACAAGATCTCGGATACAAGCGGCCGAAATGAGTTTCCTTTGCAGGGTGGCAGGGCGCACCCCTATGGATAGGGTGAGGAGCTCTGTGAGGAGGAAAGTTATGGGTTCTCTCCTAAGACTGCTGCCCCATGACCTGGAATGCCCCGGAAAAGCGGTAAAAAATAATGAATGAATGAATGCTTTAGAACATGTGGTAGACATTTTTTTGCCCAATACTACAGAAGTTATCCTTATATGCTAGTAAAAATATGGGCCAGTTTTTAATGTTTAGCTAAATAAATAAAAATAAACTGAATGTGCCCACTGACCGTATAGTGTCCCCTTCACTTTACTGGGGCATTAAGACACAGACCCCAGGTTGAGCGCCCCCTGTTGGCCTCACTAACACCACTTCTAACAGCAGCCTAGTTTTCCCATGTGGTCTTCCCTCCAGATACTGACCAGGCTCAGCCCTGCTAAGGTTTAGTGAGTGACCGCTCTTGGGCTGCAGGGTGATATGGCTGTGGCATTGAGTATGTGACCACGAATTCTAAAAGCTCGTACAGTGCACTGGAAGCCTAGTTACTGTACACCCAAAAACCATGTGAGAATTAGCTTCTGACCCAGTGCCTGGGAATTGTTTGATTTTACTTTAGTTGTTTTTGTTGCTTTTGTGCAGTAGAGTATTTGATTTTTATTAAAGACATTTTAGGATATCTTCATATTGTGGGAGTCCTGCAAATAATCGAATTCTCCTGTAACCCGCACATACATGAGGACCTTACTGCCGCACCCGCATTCATGCAACAAATCCTGTCCCGTGCTGCACTCAGTGTGTTGGGTCCCATGAGACTCCTACGGGACTGCAGAGGTCATACCCCGATTAAAGAATCCAAGATGTTTTGGCAGGTCCTAGATCTTTTAATCTTGATAACTGATCTTTAGCTAACAAATTCATGAATCAGATTAAAATGTCTGGATAAACTGATCTGAGATTGTTGATTGTGTTGTGAAGAACTGATTGTCTTACGGCACAGCAGCGTAATGCATCATCTGATTGATAATTGGTATTCAATATGTATATATATAAATAACTTTTTAAAACAATTTTAATATTATTATAAGAAAATGTCAGCATATTTTCTGTATCAACAAAAGGAAAGTACAGAGATCAGTATCAGCTGAACTCTTGAGTGTATCTGTAAGGACTAACAAGTCTATGAGCCCAACAATAAACCAGTGAATTCTGGTCCTTCGTTAGTATAAAATTGTACTTTTAAACTTTCCTGTAATGAATTAACACTGAATGTGTGTAACCATTACCATAAATTTTAGACCTTAGCATTACTCAGACTGTCATATCCTTTGTAAAATATCTGGTCATGTTATTGAGTAATTCCATTTTCTAAGTGGGAAAATACAACAGATGATCTTATCAATGTCATCCTCTATATCCCATAGTCATATCCACATCAGGCAGAACACAAAAACAGCCCTTCAGACAGAAACTGGAGACCTGCAGAGAGTCAAAGAACAGCACAAAACCAGCATGAAGAACAAATATGAGAGATTATTTGAGGGAAACAAACTCCAGGAGAATCAAACCCTCCTGAACCGGATCTACACCCAGCTGTACATCATAGAGGAAGAGAGTGAAGGAGTGAATGAAGAACATGAGGTTTTACAGATGGAGAAAACAGCCAGAACAAAACACTCACAACACACTCCAATCTACTGCAATGACATCTTTAAAGAGGAGAAAGAGCAAATCAAGACTGTTCTTACTAAAGGCATCGCTGGAATCGGAAAAACCGTCTCTGTGCAGAAGTTCATTCAGGACTGGGCCGAGGGAAAAGCCAATCAGGATGTAGATTTCATGTTTGTGCTTCCATTTCGAGAGCTGAACTTGATCAGAGATCATCAGTACAGTCTTCACAGACTTCTGCTGGACTTTCATCCTGAACTTGAAGATCTGGAGCCCAAGATTTATGAGGAGTGTAAAGTTGTGTTCATCTTTGATGGTCTGGATGAAAGCAGAATCACACTGATGTTTTCAGACGCTCAGAAAGTTTGTGATGTGACTGAGACTTCATCAGTGGCTGTGTTGATGTCAAAGCTGATGAAAGGAGAGCTGCTTCCCTCTGCTCTCATCTGGATCACCTCCAGACCAGCAGCAGCCAATCAGATCCCCTCCAAATACATCAAGCGTCTGACAGAAATTCAGGGATTCACTGAGCCTCAGAAGGAGGAATATTTCAGGAAGAGAATCGGTGAGCAGCATCAAGCCAGCAGAATCATCTCACACATCAGAAGAGCAAGAAGCCTCCACATCATGTGCCACATACCCGTCTTCTGCTGGATCTCATCCACTGTGCTTCAGAAGCTCCTGGAAGAAGATCTGAGTGCAGAAATCCCTCAAACTCTGACTGAAATGTACATCCACTTCCTGCTGATTCAGATCAACATGAGGAATCAGAAGTATGAAGAGAGAGATCCAGAGAAACTCCTGCAGTCCAACAGAGAAGTGATTGTCAAACTTGCTGAAGTGGCTTTCAAACAGCTGATGAAGGGCAATGTGATGTTCTGTGAGGAGGACCTGATTGAGAGCAGCATAGACGTAACATATGCCTCAGTGTATTCTGGGATTTGCACTGAGATTTTAAGGGAGGAATCTGTGATTCATCAGAGGAAAGTCTACAGCTTCATCCATCTGAGTGTTCAGGAGTTTCTTGCTGCTTTCTATGTGTTTTACTACCACATAAGCAACACTACAGAGGCATGTTTAGATACACTGCATGATTTACAGAGAAGAGCAGTAGATAAAGCCACTGAGAGTGAGAATGGGCATCTGGATCTGTTCCTGCGGTTCCTGCTGGGCGTCTCACTGGAGTCCAATCAGAGACTCTTACAGGATCTACTGACACACACAGAGAAGAGCTCAGAGAGCATCAGGAGAAGCACACAGTACATTAAAGAGAAGATCAGAGATGGACATGGACTCTCCACTGAAAGATCCATCAATCTGTTCCTCTGTCTGCTGGAAGTGAAAGATCAGACTCTGTCCAGAGAGATTCAGGAGTTTGTGAAATCAGACAAACAGTCAGAGAAGAAACTCTCTCCTGCTCACTGCTCAACAATCGCCTACATGCTTCAGATGTCAGAGGAGGTGCTGGATGAGCTGGAGCTCCAGAAATACAACACATCAGATGAGGGCAGAAGAAGACTGATACCAGCCGTCAGCAACTGCACAAGAGCTCTGTGAGTGTTAAATGATGTGTTACAGTGAAGAGACTTTTCTGAATGGAATTTCTGTTGTATTAATAGATCCTGAATTCTCATATGTTTTCCTCTCTTTCAGTCTTGCTGGCTGTAATCTCTCTGCTCAGGATTGTGAAATTGTGTCGTCAGTTCTTCAATCCTCAAACTGTGTCCTGAGAGAGCTGGACCTGAGTAACAATGACCTGCAGGATTCAGGAGTGAAGCTGCTCTCTGATGGACTGAAGAGTCCAAACTGTCAGCTGGAGATACTGAGGTTTGAGTTTCATATTGTGGTTATTTAAAGGTTGGGATTCCATACTTTTAGATTACTCACAGTTGTTTACCTTTAGATGATCTGTGTGTGTCTCTGCAGGTTGTCTGGCTGTATGGTGACAGAGGAAGGCTGTGGTTTTGTGTCTTCAGCTCTGAGTTCAAACCCCTCACACCTGAGAGAGCTGGATCTGAGCTACAATCACCCAGGACAATCAGGAGTCCAGCTGCTCCAACACACACTGGAGGATCCACACTACACACTGCAGAAACTCAAGTATGTGGGACAATAAGACAATTATATGTTTTTTTGCACTAAATTGCTAATACTGTTATTGAAGACATCACACACGTCTTGAATCTGATCAGCCGGAGCTGCAGATGATTTTGGCATGTGGATCCAGAGGTAGGAACAAAAAAAAGAAAGAATTGACAGGCGATCCGGTTAATCATGTCAATATTCTGTGCTCCCGTCACAGCGCACAACTTTCTCAGACAAGCAGAACAGCTAGACTAAGCAGGCACAGTGTAGTAACATCAGAGATTGACATGAAACATTGTGAAAATGTGCTACTTCAGGCCTTACAATGCAGATATCAGGTATACAGGAAGGCTGGGTAGATATCTTTGCGTGTTTTGCGATTGTGAATTATGTGTTAGGGAATCAATTTGTTTTCATTGTATCCAAACCTCCTCTTATTATACTTTAGCTATGTGTAGAGGCAAGCATGATCGAACACCCAATGAGGGGGGAGAGCAGGCTTGGAGCCCGGCGGCTAATCAGCAGGCCAATCAGAAATAATAAATAACACCTGTTTATTCTAGTGATTGGGCCGGAGAGACAACCTTCTTAAGGAGAACAGAAGGAGCAGCCGGGAGAAGAGGGAGAGAGCACACACACACGCACACTACGGGTGTTGTGCACTGATTTAAAAATAAAACTATATTGCTTACCTGAATCGCCGACCCTGTCTTCTTCTTCCCCCAATATCGAACTTTGCTACAGTGGTGCCGGAACCCGGGAAGAAGAAGAAACTTTGCTGCCAGAATGGTTACTCCGTCTGCCAGTCCATGTGCGGAAGTCATCCAGGCGCTCGCGGCCCTCCACCAACAACAACACCATGCGCTGGGGGAGCTGAGAGAGAATCTGGAAAGACGCTTCCAAGTCCTCGTAGAGGCCCAGCGGGAGGACCGCGAGCTAATCCGGAGTCTGCTGGCCCAGGAGATCCGGCCCGCTCCGACATCTGCCGCCCACCCTCCCATCTCGCTACAGAAGATGGCACCGGAGGACGACCCGGAAGTGTTCCTGAACCTCTTCGAGAGGTTGGCGGAGGCGTGTGGCTGGCCGCGGGCCGAGTGGCCGGTAAGAGTTATCCCCCTGCTGTCAGGCGAAGCCCAAATTGCCGTGCAGCAGCTACCGGCCCAGAATCTCCTGGAGTACGCTCACCTGAAGCGAGCCGTTCTCCAGCGGGCCGGCCGCAATCCGGAAGAGCAGCGTCAGCTCTTCCGCTCCATGGAGCTGACTGCCAGTGGCCGGTCCTTCGTGTTCGCTCAGCAGCTCCGTGACGCCTGCCGCAGATGGCTGGTGAAGGATGGCCGGACCACCGACCAGCTGGTGGATGCCGTGGTGCTGGAGCAATTCATCACCCGCCTCCCCTCCCGAACATCGGAGTGGGTCCAGTGCCACCGGCCAGAGGATCTGGAGACTGCCATCCGGCTGGCGGAGGATCACCTGGTGGCGAGGGCCAGGGTCGGCGAAATAACCTCTCTCTCTTCTCCCCCTCTCCCTCTCTCTCCTCCTGTTCCCAGGCCCAGACTGCGGGGACCGCCCACACCAGCACCCAGATGGCGGTGCACCGAGGCGGATCGGCCGAACGTCCCAAGAGGGGCGGGTCCATATCCGGACGGCGGGGTGGAGCCACGACCCCTGGCGGTTCCCCAGACAGCGCCAGGTCTCTCTCCGGTTCAATCGGTTGGTCTTGCTGGCCCTGGGGGGATAGTGAGAAGGGCTGGGCCGATGCATTGGCGCCGCGGGGGCGAGAATAGCACACCACAAATCTGCTCCATGAAGGAGGTGAGTGCGCTGATTCGGGTCCCCGCCACGCCAATCGTCGCCCCCGGTCGCGACGGGCTATACCGGATACCAGTGAGTATAAAAGGGGGTACATATCAAGCTTTGGTGGATTCGGGGTGCAACCAAACCTCCATCCACCAAAGCCTGCTTCAAGACCCGGCATTGGATACGAGCCGCACAGTAAGGGTAAGGTGTGTGCACGGGGATGTAATTCACTACCCGCTAACGGACGGCTCCCCGGCCTGAGGCGGGCGGTGGGGGTATGTGGAGAGGCAAGCATGATCGAACACCCAATGAGGGGGGAGAGCAGGCTTGGAGCCCGGCGGCTAATCAGCAGGCCAATCAGAAATAATAAATAACACCTGTTTATTCTAGTGATTGGGCCGGAGAGACAACCTTCTTAAGGAGAACAGAAGGAGCAGCCGGGAGAAGAGGGAGAGAGCACACACACACGCACACTACGGGTGTTGTGCACTGATTTAAAAATAAAACTATATTGCTTACCTGAATCGCCGACCCTGTCTTCTTCTTCCCCCAATATCGAACTATCGAACTTTGCTACAAGCTATAGCTACAACCTTTATTTTGTTTTCATTTATGCTCACATTCTGAATATTTCCCTCGTATGCATAACGCAGACCTTTATTTCAGCTTTTTTTCCCTGAAGTCAGTATGTAATGTTTATTCTGTTGTACAGAAATTATTCACTATTTCCCTGAGGAGTGCACAAATAAATAGGGGAGTGCCAAGGCACTATGAAAGCATGTTCGAGAGTGAAAAGGGGGACGGGTTTTGCGAAGGGTCAATTGGTCCCAATACCAATTCTACTTCTTATCCCTACCCCTCCCCCCTACTTGAAAAAGACAGTGATAGAGTAGGGATGGAAATATTTCTGCAAAAAAGGGGACACCACTACACACATGGCATCATAGGTGATGTAATTTTAATTCTACCCATGTCTGTCTGTCTGTGTGTATGTTTCTGTAATTTTCAGATTGGACCATGGAGGACATTTCAGGATGACATCTAGATTGAGAAAATGTAAGTACACACAAATACAGACATAATTTCTGTGCATAATTCATAATTTCAGACTATCTTACTTTTTTTTGTGTTCAGATGCCTGCTTTCTCACACTGGATCCAAACACAGCACACACTCATCTTCAGCTGTCTGAGGGGAATCGAAAGGCAACACATGTGCCAGAACCTCAGCCGTATCCTGATCATCCAGACAGATTTGATCAACAGGAGCAGGTTCTGTGTAAAGAGCCTCTGACTGGACGCTGTTACTGGGAGGTGAAATGGAGTGGATGTGGTCTTATAGGGGTGGCTTATAAAGCGATCAACAGGAAAAGTGTGAACGAATGTCGTTTTATATGCAGTGAAAAGTCTTGGAATCTGTACTGCTGTGATGAGGTTTACACTGTCTGGTATAATAATAAGAGCATTGATGTGTTTGGTCCTTCATCTCGTACTAATAGAATAGGAGTGTATGTTGACGTGCCGTCCGGCTATCTGTCTTTCTACAGCGTCTCTGACACACACACACTCACACACTTACACACATTCAACACTAAATTCACTGAAGACATCTATACAGGATTTAAGGTTTATCCTAAATCGTCAGTGTCTTTGTGTCAGATTTAACAACCTGCTGAAGTTCCTCACAGAATAACAAACGCAGACCCAGAATAACAAACGCATTGGCCAGCACTGCACTAACTGTTAATAAGCAACAAATTACATGTTTATTTGAGGCAAAAGTCATAGTAAATAGTTGGACTTGCTCCTCAAAATAAACTGTGACCTTCATTGTGTCAACAATCTCATATTGCTGAAGAAAACACCAGTCCACACTGCTTTCTGCACAGTTTTGCATATTTATTATGTGTGACATGGTAATGAGGATTCTTCAGCTTAACTGAACGCAAACCTCAATTTTCAGTGTTAGTGTATTCACAGGATGCATGGTTTTCTTGTGTGTCAGCCAGTGGTGTAGTCTTTGCTATACGCACGTATACTCAGTATGCCTACTTTTTTCCACGACCTGTTTGGGTATTACCACTTCTGTGGATCACACTCTCGTTATACTCGCTTGTTTTGGTGATTAGACTTCCCTAATTTTTGTCTATTGAGTATTTGAGTTTTTCGAAGATCACAACAAATCAGCTGAATGAAGTCTCGCTGAAACGTTCAAGTAAAATTGTAAAACAACATGGGCGTCGCTTTAGCCCTCCCATATTTCCATTCAGCCCCCTAAGACCTTTGCGATTACCTGTACACTACTAAATGATCGCCTCAGTCCCCTTTAAATTTGATATAAAAATGGCGGCAGAATCCTGCTCCTGAACTCGTTTTTTAGTTAGTCAGCAAACCACAGTGTGTGTGTGTTTATATATATATATATATATCTCGAATCAATCAAATAAATCAAAGATACATTGACTTTCGTCGTTTCTTTGTCTACTTTTAAAATTTGGATTGGGTGGGTAATAGTACACCACCTATTTTTTAGGACTACATCCCTGGTGTCAGCCTATATAATTTGCCCTCACTGAACTTTCTACTTCAGTTTGGGACAGTTGTTAATCTTATGCTTATGAATGGAATCACAGAATCATAACAACAGTGAATTTGAATGAATGAATGAATGATTATTAAAAAAATTCATAAATGAATAGATAATGCGCTCGTTTGCATGTTAAAACAATTCATTTATGTAAGTTGCAGTCTATGGTAAGTAGATTACAGTAGAGACGTGTTGATTTTACATTTTTAGTGTTCACATTTTGAGTAAACAGTCAAAACAGATGTATGAATTATTTTTCTTGTGTAATTATTGACATTGTAATGAAGTGTTGAACCTGTGATGATGCTGTGCGCCACTAGAGGGAGCAGAATAGATTGATTTTGCATATACTGTTTCAAAAATAAGGACGACACCCCATAACCAGGTAGAACTGATAGTGAAAAGACTTTGAGACGCCGTTTAGTGGCTTTACTCTCAACAAGCCTGAACAGACATATAGTTTCTGGTAAGTTCAAATAGCCTATTCTTCATATAACCACGTCATGTAAAAATGTGCTGCTATTTTATTCATTTCTTTTATGTGTAATTTAATCATATTTTTAGTTATACAAAGCAATTTGAATGGCGAAAGGGTTGATGTTTGACATTTGTATAGAACATTTTTTGGTTCCGCTGTCTTTGTTTAATATATAAAACATCATGAATTAGGTAGCATGCTTTAATCTAGACACATGCTATTTGAGGTCAACTAAATAATCATTTTACGTTATGTCAAGAAAGGTTGAACTGATGAATGTATACATTTTACATTTGTATAATCATCATATTCATGTGTATAAATTACCACATTTAAAACTATATCAGTATTTTTTGTACTTGTGCACAAAGGCAATAGACATTTTAATGAATCCACTTCTTCGTGTTGATTCTTATGCAGGAGAAATGGAGGAAGAAGAGAATGAAATAGTGAATTTATATATATATATATTATATAACCAGAAAAAAATAAATAGGTTTGATTTTTCTATGTCTGTGTTATGTTTCTTTGTGTAATTTAGTTATCACTTATTATTCATTTTCTTTTCGGCTTAGTCCCATTATTAATCAAGGATCGCCACAGCGGAATGAACCACCAACTTATCCAGCAGAGCCTATGTTTTACGCAGCGGATGCCCTTCCAGCCACAACCCAACACTCAGAAACACCCATACACTTTGCAGTCACACTCATACACTACAGCCAATGTAGTTCATCAATTCCCTTATAGCGCATGTGTTTGGATTGTGGGGGAAACCAGAGCACCTGGAAGAAATCCATTCCAACATGGTGAGAACGTGCAATCTCCACACAGAAACGCCAACTGACCCAGCCAGGGCTCGAACCAAGTGACTTTCTTGCTGTGAGGTGACAGTGCTACCCACTGCGCCACCATGACGCCCACACTTATTATTATTTTTGTTATTATTAGTAGTAGTAATAATAATAATACAAATAATTAATATGGTTATTATTATAAGGAAAACACCTTCCTTCTTCTACAATATCTTCACCCTGTAATGGTAAGCATCAGTTCGACCCTATATGTCTGAGTTTTTGCATATGGCCCTGTTCATTTGTGTAGAATTTGAATAATATGACTGATAACCGATGTTTTCCATGACCACACGAAGCTGTTATGAATGGACAGCTTGTTTTACAGAGTCCTAAACAAATATTTATTTAAAAAAACAGGACAGATGTAGTTTTAATGATATGTGGCTACACACGTTCAATTGTATTATATATATATATATATATATATATATATATATATATATATATATATATATATTAAATATGTTTTGTTAAATAGTAAAAATGTTCAATGAGAAAACCGTACAGTTGTCATGATACAGCAGATTTACAGAATTAGTGCAGTTAGGATGGTTTATTGACAAGGATGAGATATGACTTGCAGATCAGGTTAAGGTTATTGAAAGTTTTTGTCTTATCTGTGGATTGCGTACATTATATATATATATATATATATATATATATATATATATATATATATATACAGAGAGAGAGAGAGAGAGAGAGAGAGAGAGAGAGCTATTCTGATGATACTATAGTTATTTAATAAAGAGAAGCAAATGATTCATTTATTTCTTAACTGGTTATGCTGATTTTAATAAATAATGCCAAACTGGACATGTTTACATATTATCATGTGTTTTTTTAAATTTAAGCGGCAATCTCCCGCTCTCCCCCGTTAAATTAATACAGAACTAACTGAAACTGCAATTCATTGAAATTCCTGTAGTCCTGCCTCCCATAATAGAGCAGATTTCTATTGAGCCCACTTTAAAAATGGCCGACTTTACAGCAGAAAAAAATAGGTGTTTACAGCCTGGTACAAAGAACGGTTTTGGTTCATATAGCTATTATTACCCTTCATGACAACTGTGAGGGGGTGATTTTTTTTATAACTCATCTGTTTAGTTTATATTAGGTCTGCATAATTAAGGGCGTGGCCACTTGAGTGACAGCTAGGTCTCGCTGGTCGCCGTCACTTCACCTCAGCTGATTCTGGCGGATTAGCCACTGAACTCGTCATATTCATCATATTTTTATTTTATGTGGCTCGCATTTACTAACACAGACTATATTTGAAGTATTAGGAAGTAATTTGCACTTTTCTTCTGTAGAAAAACATCATAAGAATGATGTTTAGTGGCTCAGTGTGTTACAACAGTGTTTTTAAAAGTCTAAACACTTTATTGATATAGTGTACAGCCAAGCACATGTGGTCAGAACACAAGCGAGTCGCATGTAAGGAAGTATTAAGTGTTCTCCCAAAGAAAAGCCCATCTAATACAATCTAAATAGCTTAAAATGCTAGCAGGCATCTTTAGCTTCGCTCATGCTCCGCCTCTTTGGCCTTTTTCGGTTACCCCCTGGTTGGTGCGATGACGGGCGAAAAATATGGTGCCGGTTGGCCACGCCCAATTGTAGCTTCATTTGTGCTCTTCAGAAAACTATGAGTGACGTCACGGATACTACGTCCATATCTTTTACAGTCTATGGTTTAGACACACTCCTTATCGGGAATTGGTTTGAAAGGTGAATTGTTGTCAATCACTATGCTGGATTTGAGGGTGCTGTAGGATAAAACATCAAAAAAAGAAGTTATATTGGGTTGGGTTTGTGGTTGGAAGTTGTTGTGTAAGTGTCACCTCTGATTGTCTTTGGGGGGGGGGGGGTCACTTGGATGATGTGACGGCAGCCACAGGACAACGGCGCCAGTGCGCTCAAAACATACCAGCTATTGCTGGAGTGGTATGACAATAATAGAACCAATTCAGTGGAACAGGATGATTGAGAGGCCATGATGGGTAAGGGCCGGTGGAGTGAATTTGGCCAGGATACCGGGGTTACACCCCTACTCTTTACCATAAGTGCCATTGGTCCACAGAGAGTCAGGACCTCGGTTTACCATCTCATCTGAAAGACTTGAAAACAGCAGCCAACAAAAGCACCTTCCTCAAAAAGTTAAGCTTGAGCATTTTCTCTTTACAGTGCCAACCACTGATCCACCGCACCACCCAGTCAAAACAACTGTTTCAGCCAACTGTGTTTTAAATAAAATTACAATCAGGGATAAGTTTTAACATAGTTTTAATTAATTTAATTATTTAATTAATTATTTAATTATTTGACCTGGATGTTATTATGGGGTTGATAATCATTAAATTGTCATTAAATCTTCCACATTTAGATGTATTTTAGATCGTATCTAGACTTCTGTTTCTGCATAATGTGTCTAAAATCAGCATGTCAGTTCTCTTTCAGTAAGACAGAAGCTGAACATTAAAATGAGTCAAAAGAAGAGTGAAGATGAGGACTCTGGATCTGGATCTGCATCTGGATCAAGCTGTGTGTCTGTGAGGAGTGATCGGCCCATGGTTCTTAAAACTCCTTCCCTCAGGGATGCATCAGTGACCTCTGACCCCCGGTAAGACACTGGTCATATCAGTATGCGCAAAAGAGTTTGTCTGAAGTAAAGTAACTTTTTACAGAGTACAAATACATGTCTATAATATACATGCAATGAAGTCTTTCTCTGATAATATTTGTAAAAAGACTCTCCACATTTCTCTGCACTGTCTTAAATTAATTAAAATTATAGTCTGTATTCGACTACTTTAACTAGGTATTTCAGCACTTATCACAGGATTTTTTGGCATGTGTGTTCCTTATTTGTTAATGGAAAATTAAAGCTTGAAAGGAAGCTTTAATTTGTTTTCTATATGAATCAGCAGGAGAGAGAAACCACACTCTCCAGAACCGAACGGTAGCTCTGTGAGGAGTAAGAGATCTAAATCTTCACCTGAAAACTTCAGTGATCAACCACTGACCTCTGACTTCAGCCTGAGTAACACACAGAGACAAACTGAAGATGAACCAGAGGAAAATAAACTACAGAGAATTAAAGACCAACACAAAAAATACACAAGGAACAAATATGAGAGATTATTTGAGGGAAACAATCTCCAAGAGAAAAAAACCCTCTTGAACCGGATCTACACCCAGCTGTACATCATAGAGGGAGAGAGTGAAGGAGTGAATGAAGAACATGAGGTTTTACAGATGGAGAAAACAGCCAGAACAAAACACTCACAACACACTCCAATCTACTGCAATGACATCTTTAAAGAGGAGAAAGAGCAAATCAAGACTGTTCTTACTAAAGGCATCGCTGGAATCGGAAAAACCGTCTCTGTGCAGAAGTTCATTCTGGACTGGGCCGAGGGAAAAGCCAATCAGGATGTAGATTTCATGTTTGTGCTTCCATTTCGAGAGCTGAACTTGATCAGAGATCATCAGTACAGTCTTCACAGACTTCTGCTGGACTTTCATCCTGAACTTGAAGATCTGGAGCCCAAGATTTATGAGGAGTGTAAAGTTGTGTTCATCTTTGATGGTCTGGATGAAAGCAGAATCACACTGATGTTTTCAGACGCTCAGAAAGTTTGTGATGTGACTGAGACTTCATCAGTGGCTGTGTTGATGTCAAAGCTGATGAAAGGAGAGCTGCTTCCCTCTGCTCTCATCTGGATCACCTCCAGACCAGCAGCAGCCAATCAGATCCCCTCCAAATACATCAAGCGTCTGACAGAAATTCAGGGATTCACTGAGCCTCAGAAGGAGGAATATTTCAGGAAGAGAATCAGTGAGCAGCATCAAGCCAGCAGAATCATCTCACACATCAGAAGAGCAAGAAGCCTCCACATCATGTGCCACATACCCGTCTTCTGCTGGATCTCATCCACTGTGCTTCAGAAGCTCCTGGAAGAAGATCTGAGTGCAGAAATCCCTCAAACTCTGACTGAAATGTACATCCACTTCCTGCTGATTCAGATCAACATGAGGAATCAGAAGTATGAAGAGAGAGATCCAGAGAAACTCCTGCAGTCCAACAGAGAAGTGATTGTCAAACTTGCTGAAGTGGCTTTCAAACAGCTGATGAAGGGCAATGTGATGTTCTATGAGGAGGACCTGATTGAGAGCAGCATAGACGTCTCTGACGCCTCAGTGTATTCTGGGATTTGCACTGAGATTTTAAGGGAGGAATCAGTGATTCATCAGAGAAAAGTCTACAGCTTCATCCATCTGAGTGTTCAGGAGTTCCTCGCTGCTTTCTATGTGTTTAACTACCACATAACCTGCTCCACAGAGGCATGTTTAGAATCACTGCATGATTTACAGAGAAGAGCAGTAGATAAAGCCACTGAGGGTAAGAGTGGTCATTTGGATCTGTTCCTGCGGTTCCTGCTGGGCCTCTCACTGGAGTCCAATCAGAGACTCTTACAGGATCTACTGACACACACAGAGAAGAGCTCAGAGAGCATCAGGAGAAGCACACAGTACATTAAAGAGAAGATCAGAGATGGACATGGACTCTCCACTGAAAGATCCATCAATCTGTTCCTCTGTCTGCTGGAAGTGAAAGATCAGACTCTGTCCAGAGATATTCAGGAGTTTGTGAAATCAGACAAACAGTCAGAGAAGAAACTCTCTCCTGCTCACTGCTCAACAATCGCCTACATGCTTCAGATGTCAGAGGAGGTGCTGGATGAGCTGGAGCTCCAGAAATACAACACATCAGATGAGGGCAGAAGAAGACTGATACCAGCCGTCAGCAACTGCACAAGAGCTCTGTGAGTGTTTAATTGTTACTTTTTTTTCTTATGTATTTGTAGCTTGTTTTAAATTATTTTGTTCTGCTCTTCTTTCAGTCTTGCTGGCTGTAATCTCTCTGCTCAGGATTGTGAAATTGTGTCGTCAGTTCTTCAATCCTCAAACTGTGTCCTGAGAGAGCTGGACCTGAGTAACAATGACCTGCAGGATTCAGGAGTGAAGCTGCTCTCTGATGGACTGAAGAGTCCAAACTGTCAGCTGGAGATACTGAGGTTTGAGTTGCTTTTTTGTCAGAATTATTTACAGCTTGTGATTCTATACAATATGAGATTGCACCCTGGTTTGTGTGTCTGCAGGTTATCTGGCTGTATGGTAACAGAGGAAGGCTGTGGTTTGTTGTCTTCAGCTCTGAGTTTAAACCCCTCACACCTGAGAGAGCTGGATCTGAGCTACAATCACCCAGGACAATCAGGAGTCCAGCTGCTCCAACACACACTGGAGGATCCACACTATACACTGCAGAAACTCAAGTATGTGCGAAATCAATATTTTTATGGCTTTAATGATGAAAACTTTTAATCTAATAATGTATGGTGACCAGTGGCATAGCCATAGGTGTGCAGCTGTCATCCACAGTGGTAACTGGCAGACCACAAAATAGCCTAGATGCAGAAAATATTTTTAGGCTATAAGCTAATTAGGGATAATCTAAACTTAACTGAAACTACTTACAATCAGGGCTTATAACCCAGGTCTGGATCCAGCACCTCATGTGGTGCATTCATGCTGATCGGTGGTCCCAACAGCTGGAAATTTCAGAACTTTTTTTTAGCAATGATTGCAAACCAGAAAGCTGCCCATCATTTTGACACATTAGTTTTCTAGTAGGCTATACCTACTTTAATAAAAATGTTTTAGTTGGATAATGCACAATAATATGGTACAGTAAACAACACAGAACCATTTTGAATGGTTTAATTTCATTCTCAGATTGCTATGAAGTGATTTACAGGTGTGAAATGTGGTGTCCTGTGATATTCTGCTATGCATCATGCTCAAGTTAGCACACTTTTAGTTTTTTGCTTTTAAAGATGATTGGGCTACAGTGCAATTTTGCAGTGTTATAAATGAAATACAGGTCTAAAGCAGAACCAGAAGAACCTTAGATGTCAGGGACGGGGTTTCAACCCGGGTCTCCAGTGTCAGAGTCTGAGTGCTTAAACACTCAGCCACAGGTCGATAATGAACCCAGAAGCACGATGGTACTTGCACAGTGAGAGATTTAATTATGAAAAACAAAAATCCAGATTTGGAACCAAAAAAAAAAAAATGCAGAGATAAGATAAGACTTAGTTAACGGAGGAACAAAAAGGCCAACAGGCAAAATATCTCTGAAAAAAACCAGAGCAGGAGAAATGCATCCAGAAAACAAAGAAAAGGGCTAAGTCGCATAGAACTCTGACAAAAACAGACTTTAAGAAAGCTGGACAAGACTCACGATAACCAAGCAAAAAAATAGGGGAGACTCCAGTGTTTCCCAACCCTGTTCCTGGGGGCACACCAACAGTACATATTTTGGATGTCTCCGTTATCTGACCCATTAACTTCAGGTGTTGGAGTCTCTTCTGATGTTATGATAAGAGGATTCAGGTGTGTTTGATTAGGGAGAGGTTGAAAATGTGGACTGTTGGTGTGCCTTCAGGAACAGAGTTGGGATACACTGGACTAGACAACTTAAATACACAAGACATAACAGGACACATGTGAAAACAATCACGTAATTACTGAACTCAAACACATGGGGAGAAATGAGGACATCTAGTGGAGAAACAAAACCATAACATGTAAAAACTAAATTCATAAAATCACAGATCCTGACATTAGAATGCTGCAGGCAAAATTATGATGTTATTTAGGCTATGCTGCCATTTTCACATGCAAAATGAAACCACTGAGAATCATCAAAAGTAAGTTTAAATATATATATATTTCTTTTTTTAGTTAATTGTTTTCTTCTTCTAGTTTGGAGCATGGAGGACATTTAAGAATCAAAAAAGGACTGAGAAAATGTAGGTCTTTCATCCTTTTTTTCACAAATTTACAGGTTGAAACCTCTCTATATAGATGGTGTAAAAAGTTTGCCCCTTCTGAATCTTTTTTGCATGTTTGTCACACTTTAATGTTGCAGATTATTAAACAAATTTAAATATTAATCAAAGACAACACATCATGTAGTTGTCCGGAATTCAGTTTCTCTAGCCACACCTAGACTTGACTACTGCCACACCTGTTTGCAATCAAGAAATGGCTTAAATAGGACCTGCCCGACAAAGTAAAGTAGACCAAAAGATCCTCAAGTGCTAAACATCCAACCCAGGCTCATTCTGAAAACGTAGTCCCAAAGACGTTTCTGGAGACTGCGAATTATGTAGCCGGAGGTACGTATGGCTGCATTTCGTTTTTAGGCGAACGCTGTGGGGCGGTATGACGCTGTTCCTTTTAGCGCTCGCCGGCTGACCGCTTACCTTCGTGTGGAGGGCTTTCCCGCTGCAACTACTTTGTCCGGTTAGCTCGTCCTGTACGTCGGCGGACGCGAGACGCAGAGGGGAGCTGACGACGACGACCGGGTTCGAGTCCAGGGAAGAGTGGTTCCGGAAATCAGGTAAGACTAAAACAGAATCCAAGAAATAAAGCGAAGAGGTTCATAACAGGGTGAGAGTGTGGTAAAATCTGAAAACGTGGTAAAAAAATAATAATCGGACAAGGCTTTTCTTTTTCCGGACTGCTTTTGTAAATTGTTGGTTGGGTTTAGGGCGGGTGGGTCGATCAGCAAAATTGGTTGGGTTCAGGGAAGGAGGAGGGTGGGTCGCCCAGTCAATCATTCAGCCAGTCGGACAGACAGACGGTCGTTCGACAGCGGCCTCGGGTGGGTTCATGCGAGAACAGTGCGGGCGCGAACGGCACTCGCGGGAGACGTCAGAGAAGCCAAAAAGGCGCACACAGAGGCCTCTCGCGGATTCGCGAAACCAAAAACTGCAAACGCGGTCTCCAGAAACGTCCTCGGGACTACGTTTTCAGAATGAGCCTGGGTTGCAAACATCACTCTGAGATCCTAATAAATTTGTGAAGGGAAATAATTGTGATCTACCAGTCTGGAAAATGTTATAGAGCCGTTTCAAAAGATTTGTGACTACAGTTAGAGCTATTATCTACAAATTACAAAACATGGTGGAGAACCTTTCCAGGAGTGGGCGGATGATCAGATTTACCCCAAGAGCACTGCAACACCTCATCCAAGAGGTCACAAAAGACCCCAAAACAACATCTAAAGCCTCATTTGCCTCAGTCAAGATGAGTGTCCATGACTGGGCATAAGAGACTGGGCAAAAATGGTTTGTTTGGAGACCAAAAGCCACTGCTGAGCAAGAACATAAAGACTCATTTTAGTTTTGCCAGAAAACATCTTGATGGTCCCCAAGACTTATATACTTAAATACTCTGATGAGACAACAGTTGAAGTTTATGGAAGATGTGTGTCCCATTATGGCCTCAAAATAACACTGCATTTCAGAAAGAGAACTTTATACCTACAGTAAACATGGTGGTGGTAGTGTGATGGTCTGGGGCTAGTGTGATGGTTTTGCTGCTTGGGGACCACAATTCTTCCACAGCGTTGTAACAGACTCATTGTAAGTTATTAAACATGCTTGATTGCAGTTGTTATTGTTAAAGGTGGCCCAAGCAGTTATTAGGTTTAGGAAGCAAATACTTTTTCACACACGGCTATGTAGTTTATTTTGATTTCTTTTAATAATAAAAAATACTTCATTTTAATACTGCATGATGTGTTATCTTTGACCAATGTTAACATTTTTTGATGATCTGACAAACATGCACAAAAAAGGGGGCAAACACTGTTTAAACTCCTGTGTTTGTCTTAGATGCATACACAGTAGTTCTAACGTCTCTCCTTGTGTTCAGATGCAGTTGCTCTCACATTGGATCCAAACACAGCACACAATCAACTCATCCTGTCTGATGGAAACAGAAAGGCAGTGCATGTGAAAGATCCTCAGCCGTATCCTGATCATCCAGACAGATTTGATCAACAGGAGCAGGTTCTGTGTAAAGAGAGTCTGACTGGACGCTGTTACTGGGAGTCTGAACGAAATGGGACGGGTCTTGATATTGCGGTGGCATATAAGGGTATCAACAAGAAAGGAGGGAATGACTGTTGGTTTGGGTACAGTGACAAATCCTGGAGTGTGTACTGGTCTAATGGGTTCACTGTTTGGCACAATAATAAGAGCCAAACCTTATCGGTCAAATCTTTATCTAATAGAATAGGTGTCTATCTGGATTGGCCGGCTGGCTCTCTGTCTTTCTACAGTGTCTCTGACACAGACACGTTCACACACTTACACACATTCAACACCACATTCACTGATGCGATCCATGCTGGATTCAGAGTTTATCCCGATTCTGCAGTGTCTCTGTGGCAGATTTAATAACATGCTGTGGAAAACAATTTAGATGTCACAAATATATTTTTATACACTTATATTTCAGAAAAAATATATTTTATTAATTAAGTAATTTGTAATTTAATGCACTGAAAAGTTCAATCTATTTGCTGTAGGATAAAGGAGCTGCGGTTGTCATATTTACATCATAATTTTCCCCTATAAACCAGTAAAACATTTCATGATGCCAGTATTTTAAATCATACAGGGTTTATCGTATAGCCACTTACTGTATAGCATTACTTACCGTGAGAAATACACACACACACACACGCACACACACACACACACACACACACACACACACACACACAAATATCTATATATCTATATGCCCCTCACTGACTCTTTTGCCCCCCCGATACACCCCCCACACTCCTCTAACTTATACTCCTCACAATCACTGCACTATTTAACACTTGCACATTTAAAGTTTGCACATATTCATTGCACCACATTGCACTGATTCACTTATCTGAACTGGACATACCCACTGCACATGAACACTTGTAATTGTTTATCTATCTGCCACTCCTGATTATTAATAGCATCCTGTACATATATTCATTTATTGTAAAGCTGTTCATAGCTAATACAACCTGTATATAATGTTGATAGTACATCCATCTGTAAATATCACCATAGTTTTTCTATAACTGCACTTTATAACTTATACCTGTATCCTGCACTTACTGCTATTGCACTGCTGGTTAGACCGAAACTGCATTTCGTTGCCTTGTACTTGTACATGTGTAATGACAATAAAGTTGAATCTAATCTAATATATATATATATATATATATATATATATATATATATATATATATATATATATATATATATATATATATATATATATATATATATATATATATATATATATATATATATATATATTATAATTATATATAAAATACAAATTTAAAGAGTGTAAAGATGATTATAGTGGCATTCAGGAATGTTACATTAGGTTCTCTTGGTGCACTGATGCATATTTTGAAGAATGACTTAATATATTCATATAATTATTAAAACTGACATAATATAGGATAGCAGATCCTCACCAAAGAAGTGCATTTAGACGAAGTTTGTGAGGATTAAATAACTATTAAAATATGAAGTTGAATAATTTCAGATTGAGAGCTTCCACACATTAAGAATTTCATATTTTTCATTTCTGACATGTCATTTCATTTGTGCGTTGTAGTTATTTAATGTATAAATGTAGCAGCTGTTTGTCCATTGGCATTTTTTTTTGACGGGATAACCTTTGAAATCTATTTACTTTTAGGTTGTTAGGATGTCTGTTACATTTTTTTGCAAATTATGTGCATTTAATTAGCTCAAACTAATAACATGACACTGAAAAGTAATTAAAATATATATACAGTTGAAGTCAGAATTATTAGCCCCCTGTTTATTTTTTCCCCAATTTTTGTTTAACAGAGAGCAGATTTCTTCAACACATTTCTAATCATAATAGTGTTAATAACTCATCTCTAATAACTGATTTATTTTCTCTTTGTCATGATGACAGTAAATAATATTAGACTAGATATTCTTCAAGACACTTCTATACAGCTTAAAGTGACATTTAAAGGCTTAACTAGGTTAATTAGGTTAACTAGGCAGGTTAGGGTAATTGGGCAAGTTATTGTATAATGATGGTATGTATATATATATATATATATTTTTTTTTTTTTTTTTTTTTTTTCACCTTTATTAGACAGGACAGTAGAGAGTATTGACAGGAAAGCATGGGGAGCAGAGAGAGGGGAAGGATCGGCATAGGACCGCGAGGTGGAATCAAACTGGGGTAACTGTGAGCACTGGAGTGCATGCATCAACGCACTAACCACTACACCACTGGCGCCGACATCAAATTAATATTTTTTAATAGAAAACTATACAATATTATATTTGTGCATATACATTAGATTAGTCAGTAGTGAAGACAAATCTAAAGCTAATCTAACAAAATAACCAAAACGCTCCAAAAACTAGTACAGCCAAATTTATGTTACCGAAAATATTAAATACAAATTTCAAAAGAGGAGAAATCAAGAGAAGCAAAAATAATTAAAATATATTTCAATTTCTAAATTTGTTTGGTGACTAAAATATTATTTTAATAAATTTATCTGTTTAGGAAATCTGTTTTGTTTATATGCAACAAAATACATCACCTATATTGACTGAGAAATGGAGAAAAATATTCATTTTCAAAATGGGGTGTTCTTGATATATATATATATATATATATGTATGTATATATGTGTAAATATATAAATATATATATATATATATATATATATATATATATATATATATATATATATATATATATATATATATATATATATATATATATATATGTGTGTGTATATATATATATGTATGTATGTGTGTATGTATGTATACTGTATATATGTATATATATGTGTATATATATATGCATATATGTGTATATATATATATGTATTTTTGTGACCAAAAACGGTTTGGTTGGGGAGTAAAAAGGCAGAGAAAAACTGGAGCAGATCAGTCCATCAATATACTATTCTGGTATTCAATTCTGTCAGTGGAGGTGATGCATTGCATTAGGTCCTAGTTTATACTAGTTTTACTCTTTTGTCTAAACAATACTCTGTCGAGGTGAAAATGCAAAAATGTGCCATGAAGTGTACCATGCAAAATCACAAAATACATATTTATGTGTGTGATTCTATTGTTTACTGTTTATGGATATGTTGTTTACTATTGTTTACTGTTTATAGTTATTTTCTGCATTTTATTATTGCTTTTGTCAAAACATTTGGTCAAATAATACAAAATGTGCTTCATTAAGAAAATGTGACTTCATTATGTTGCAAATCGAACATAACTTTGAAGAATGAACAGTGAAAATGTCTCTGCACAGTGTAAGATTGGGTTACAGTCAAACTCCAATCAAACTTTGCATGTGTGAACTGCATTCAGTGTCATGAAGTGTCTTTTGCATCTAAATGTTGAGATACAAATAAAGATCTTTGAGGAAATACAGGGCTTGTTTGCAGCTGGTCATTATCTCTCTTTCTCTCTGTGATTTGTGAAAACTTTTCTACACATTTAACCCTGATTAATGCATCTCTGCTAAATCTTTGACATTAAAACCTTAGTTTAAAGTCATTCTCTTGCACATGAAGCTTAATCTCCCTTGATCTCTAATGTAAGATTATAATACAGTCTAAAAAATGAACATTTTATAAAAAATAACTGTTCACCCGATTAGTATTATAAATGATTAAATGCAATCCCAAAATCATAGCATAAGTGAATTTAAATGAATGACTATAAAATAATACAGATACAGATATATTGCTATATACAAAAACACAGAGACTAATAAATAACGTCCCTCATTAGCATTTTAAAACAAGATTGTTTCCCATGAAGTTTGTTGTGAATAAGTTGGTGCACTGCAGTGCTGTTAAATCTGTGATGATGCTCTGCGCCACTAGAGGGAGCGTCTTTGTTATTTCCGGTCTAAAAATAAATACGACACACCTTACACAGGTAGAACTGAAAGTTAAAAGGAAAATAGAGACGGCTTTCCGTGGTTGAAGGAGCAAACATTTAGTGGTAAGTTCAAGCATCAGCTTATGCACGTCATGTAAATGTGCTTCTCTTTTATTTATTGTCTTTAAATAGGATTTGAACCGCGAATCATAGATACTTGTTCCTTTGAGAAAACCTATTAAAATGGCGGAAGTGTTTACGTTTGTGTTTATGTAATATATAGTCCCACTCTCTTTGTATTATATTAAAAACAATCATTAAGAATTTTAAATGAAAAAAATTACAAGGCATGTCAAGGTAAATAAATAAATAAATGTGTAAAATTGTACACTACGTCACGTGGGTTTGAACGTATATTTTATGAATTCCCTGCTGAAAAATCCAGCTTAAACCAGCCTAGGCTGGTTGGCTGGTTTTAGCTAGTTGACCAGCCTGGTTTTAGAGGGGTTTTGGCCATTTCTAGGCTGGTTTCCAGTCATTTCCAGTCTGGTTCTAGCTGGTCAGGCTGGAAAATGACCAGCTAAAACCATCTAAATCCAGCTTGACCAGCCTGGTTTAAGCTGGACATTGCTGGTTTTGTCTGGGCTCCCAGCCTGGCTTAGCTGGTCAAGCTGGTTTTAGCTGGTCATCTCCCAGCCTGACCAGCTAGAACCAGGCTGGAAATGGCTGGAAACCAGCCTAGAAATGGCCAAAACCCCTCTAAAACCAGGCTGGTCAACAAGCTAAAACCAGCCAACCAGCCTAGCCTGGTTTAAGATGGATTTTTTTAGTACGGTTATACGAGTAATTATACTTGAGATAGTGTCAGTATATTGTACATGTGCACAAACACATTATAGCGATATTAATGAATCTGTTCATGTTGATTATGGCTGCCCGATCCCCTCACAGCAAGAAGGTCACTTGTTTGAGTCCCGGCTGGGTCCAAACACATGCGCTATAGGGGCTAAATTGGCTATAGTGTATGTGTGTGAATGAGTGTGTATGGATGTCTCCCAGTGATGGGTTGCAGCTGGAAGGGCATCCGCTGCGTAAAACATATGCTTGATAAGTTGGTGGTTCATTCTGTGGTGACTCCAGATTAATAAAGGGATTAAGCTGAAAGAAAATGAATGAATGAATGTTGATTGTTGTGAAAGTATAAGCTTGTTATGAGGCTTGACATTAATACTGTAGGGTTAAATTTGGCACATTGCAATATCAGTCTTTAACCAGTGTCTTTAATCAGTCTCTATCAGTGTTAAAAGAATACATGTATTGTAAAAAGAAGTATAGAATAGGCCTACAGATATTTACTGTCTAGATTAGAATTTTCAGTAGCCTTTTACACACTGTATCACTAGCTTTAATACCGTAAATGTAAAAAAAAAAACCTGTCTGTATAAACCAAAACATAGAAATGCAAATCTTTATATAATATTGCTCTATATATTTAATGAATTGTTGTTTGGGTTTTTATTTATTTAGTATTCCTTTTTTTATGAGTAATAATAAAAATAATAATAAACACAAAATCTCTTTCTATGTTTTCACCATTGGTTATTATGCATTTATTTTTGGTGTGACCCTGTTTGCTTGTTTCTATTTAAATAAAAGTGAAGCTTCTTTTACAATGACTTAAATAAAGATAAATAAAAACACAGGATATATAGCTTTAATAAAATGAATGAATAAATGAATGAATGAATGAATGAATGAATGAATGAATGAATGAATGAATGAATGAATGAATTAATGAATGAATGAGTTTGTGTCTAGGCATGTATAATTGTATAAACTTAAACCAACAAGAATCATCATTGCAATATTACTTTTGTTATATATTAAAAACTTCAAAGTATAATTGACTGGAAAAACACAGGAATAAAAAACACAACCATTTCAGCACAAGATTGTCCTACTTCTAAATACAAATATAATCATGAGTAAAATGTAAATGCATATATTTTTATTGTTGTGTTTTCAAAAGTTATATTGACATTTATTTGTAAAATTGGGTTGTTAATTCTTAAATAGTGTCACCAAATGATGTAATATCATCCACATTAATATGGATCATTGTACCAAGAGAACTTATGTGTTTCTGCATATTGTTTAAAATCAGTTTCTCAATATTTTAGTAAATAAAAGAAGGTGAGAAATGAGTCTTCAAAATAAGACGGAAGATGAGGGCTCTATGATGTGTTCTGCATCTCCTGGATCAAGCTGTGTGTCTGTTAAGAGTGAACACTCCATGAATGATCCTCCTAACCTCAATGATGCACCAGTGAACTCTGACCTCAGGTAAGACACTGGTCATTTCAGCATTGATAGGAGTTTGAAGTAAAGTCACTTTTCACAGAGAGACTAAAGACATGACTAAATTACAGTAATGCAGCTTAAGTCTCTCTATTATTATTATTATTATTATTATTAATAATAATAATAAATCTCTCTACTTTTCTCTGCACTCTTCAGAAAACTTATCTGCGCTCTCTTAACTATTTCCTTAAATTAATTTCAATTTTGCATGTTCTCCCTCTGTAGGCATGTGTTTTCTCTGGGTGCTCCGGTTTCCCCCACATGCGCTATAGGGGAATTGATCAACTAAATTGGCTGTAGTGTATGAGTGTGTGTGAGTGAGTGTGTATGGGTTTCCCAGTACTGGGTTGCTGGAAGGGCATCCGCTGTGTAAAACATGCTGGAATAGTTGGCGGTTCATTCAGCTGTGGCGACCCCTGATAAATCAGAGACTAAGCCAAAGGAAAATGAATGAATGAATTTCAATTCTAGTCTGTATACTTCTTGTATAACTGAATGATTTTCTTTTGTAATAAATGTAATTCTGTAGTGCACTCAAACTTTTAAGTAAGTTTGCGTGAAATGCTTTCTCATTTTTCTTCTTTATTTATATCAGCCGTAGAAAGAGACTAAGGTCAGAGTCTTCAGAGCACAGTGGTGTGCCTGTAAAGAGGGACAGAATCATAAACCCGCTCGAAAATTTCAGTAATGAACCAGTGGCCCTTGATTATATTAAACAAATCAAAGACAAACACAAAACCAACATCAAGAACAAGTATGAACGATTACAAGAGACTGAAACCCTCCTGAAGCGGATCTACACTCAGCTGTACATCATAGAGGGAGAGAGTGAAGGAGTGAATGAAGAACATGAGGTTTTACAGATGGAGAAAACAGCCAGAACAAAACACTCACAACACACTCCAATCTACTGCAATGACATCTTTAAAGAGGAGAAAGAGCAAATCAAGACTGTTCTTACTAAAGGCATCGCTGGAATCGGAAAAACCGTCTCTGTGCAGAAGTTCATTCTGGACTGGGCCGAGGGAAAAGCCAATCAGGATGTAGATTTCATGTTTGTGCTTCCATTTCGAGAGCTGAACTTGATCAGAGATCATCAGTACAGTCTTCACAGACTTCTGCTGGACTTTCATCCTGAACTTGAAGATCTGGAGCCCAAGATTTATGAGGAGTGTAAAGTTGTGTTCATCTTTGATGGTCTGGATGAAAGCAGAATCACACTGATGTTTTCAGACGCTCAGAAAGTTTGTGATGTGACTGAGACTTCATCAGTGGCTGTGTTGATGTCAAAGCTGATGAAAGGAGAGCTGCTTCCCTCTGCTCTCATCTGGATCACCTCCAGACCAGCAGCAGCCAATCAGATCCCCTCCAAATACATCAAGCGTCTGACAGAAATTCAGGGATTCACTGAGCCTCAGAAGGAGGAATATTTCAGGAAGAGAATCAGTGAGCAGCATCAAGCCAGCAGAATCATCTCACACATCAAAAGAGCAAGAAGCCTCCACATCATGTGCCACATACCCGTCTTCTGCTGGATCTCATCCACTGTGCTTCAGAAGCTCCTGGAAGAAGATCTGAGTGCAGAAATCCCTCAAACTCTGACTGAAATGTACATCCACTTCCTGCTGATTCAGATCAACATGAGGAATCAGAAGTATGAAGAGAGAGATCCAGAGAAACTCCTGCAGTCCAACAGAGAAGTGATTGTCAAACTTGCTGAAGTGGCTTTCAAACAGCTGATGAAGGGCAATGTGATGTTCTATGAGGAGGACCTGATTGAGAGCAGCATAGACATAACATATGCCTCAGTGTATTCTGGGATTTGCACCGAGATCTTAAAAGAGGAATCTGTGATTCATCAGAGGAAAGTCTACAGCTTCGTCCATCTGAGCATTCAGGAGTTTCTGGCTGCTTTCTATGCGTTTTACTACCATGTGAACACCACTATGAGTGGACTGAGGAATTTTGTCTCAGTTGAAAACCTTCTTAAAGGTGCAGTAGATAAAGCCACTGAGAGTGAGAATGGGCGTCTGGATTTGTTCCTGCGGTTTCTGCTGGGCGTCTCACTGGAGTCCAATCAGAGACTCTTACAGGATCTACTGACACACACAGAGAAGAGCTCAGAGAGCATCAGGAGAAGCACACAGTACATTAAAGAGAAGATCAGAGATGGACATGGACTCTCCACTGAAAGATCCATCAATCTGTTCCTCTGTCTGCTGGAAGTGAAAGATCAGACTCTGTCCAGAGAGATTCAGGAGTTTGTGAAATCAGACAAACAGTCAGAGAAGAAACTCTCTCCTGCTCACTGCTCAACAATCGCCTACTTGCTTCAGATGTCAGAGGAGGTGCTGGATGAGGTGGAGCTCCAGAAATACAACACATCAGATGAGGGCAGAAGAAGACTGATACCAGCCGTCAGCAACTGCACAAGAGCTCTGTGAGTGTTTAATCTGGTGGAGAGATGTTTCTGAATGTAGTTTCTATTTTTGGTGTTGCATTAATACATGCAGAGTATGTTTTAAGTTAAACTGAATTCTCATATATTTTCCTCTCTTTCAGGCTTGCTGGCTGTAATCTCTCTGCTCAGGATTGTGAAATTGTGTCGTCAGTTCTTCAATCCTCAAACTGTGTCCTGAGAGAGCTGGACCTGAGTAACAATGACCTGCAGGATTCAGGAGTGAAGCTGCTCTCTGATGGACTGAAGAGTCCAAACTGTCAGCTGGAGATACTGAGGTTTGTAAGATTTGTTGGTATGTAATATCATGAGATAATAAGGTGAGTGAAAACATAGGATTAATGTAGAGCCATATATATCTGTGTCTGCAGGTTGTCTGGCTGTATGGTGACAGAGGAAGGCTGTGGTTTTGTGTCTTCAGCTCTGAGATCAAATCCCTCACACCTGAGAGAGCTGGATCTGAGCTACAATCACCCAGGACAATCAGGAGTCCAGCTGCTCCAACACACACTGGAGGATCCACACTACACACTGCAGAAACTCAAGTAAGTGGGGCAGTAAACACTTAAATGTGTGCATTTGTTTTTGTGGTTTTTGTCAAATGATATTATAGAGACTTGCTTCTGACTGAATTTATACAGTAAAGTGAAACCAGATAACACTAAACAAGCACAGAGCACAGTTAGGTCTTTTAGCTTTAAGTAGCTTTAAAATATTGCTAACTTTAATAATTACTGCCAAATTTTATGTTGTCCTTTTGTAAGGTATTGTTGTGCAGTGAAAGTCGGCTTATTAAGATTTAGTATACTTAGATTTAAGTCTCCTGACACCTTGTAGTCTGTCTTTCAGATGTAGAATCTCTTCAAATCTGGTGCTACTGGATCTGATTTAGACTTTACTAAAACACTATTTGCTCAGTCTACTGATCATTGTGTGTCTTTTCTTTCTGTCTTTTCTGTTTTCAGTTTGGATCATGGAGGACATTTCAGGATTACACCAGGACTGAGAAAATGTGAGTATTTTAAACACACACGCCACACGTGCACATATTTGATGCTTCTATTGTACAGACATGCATTTCTTTGTGGAGTTTGCATGTTCTCCCCATGTTGGTGTGAGTTTCCTCTGGGTGCTCCGGTTTCCCCCACAGTCCAAACACATGAGCTATAGGGGAATTGATGAACTAAATTGGCTGTGGTGTATGAATGAGTGATCGCTGCATAAAACATTTGCTGGAATAGTTGGCAGTTCATTCCGCTTTGGCGGCCCCTAAAATAAGGGACAAAGGAAAATGAATGAATGAATTTAATTCTGGATGACTTTATGCCTATTTTGTGAACTTTTTATGAGGTTTCCTAAAATTAATAGGGAAAAAATATCCCAAGTTCAAAAATTTCTGGTATTACTGTACTTTTTCAACGTCTACGTTTTTGTTATAGTAAAATAAAAATATACAATATCAACACACACACACACACACACACACACACACACACACACACAACCAGAACAGACCTTAGTGTATGTTTAAAGATGTCAGTATTAGTCTGATTCTCATCTCTCTCTTTGTCTTCAGATGCCTGTTTTCTCACACTGGATCCAAACACAGCACACACTCAACTCCAGCTGTCTGAGGAGAACAGGAAATTAGCACGAGTTGAACACGATCAGTCGTATCCTAATCATCCAGACAGGTTTGAGTTCTGTGAGCAGGTTCTGTGTAAAGAGACTCTGACTGGACGCTGTTACTGGGAGGTGAAATGGTGTAAATTGGTTCATGTAGCAGTGGCTTATAAGAGCATTAAGAGAAAAGGTGGGAGTGACTGCAGGTTTGGACTCAATGATAAATCCTGGAATATTTACTGTGGTGAGTCAAATTACTCTGTCTGGCACAATAATAAGAGCACAAACATTCCTGCTCCACTCCAGTCTAATAGAGTAGGAGTGTATGTGGACGTGCCGTCCGGCTCTCTGTCTTTCTACAGGGTCTCTGACACACACACTCTCACACACTTACACACATTCAACACCACATTCACTGAAGACCTCTATGCTGGATTTTTGGTTTATCCTGATTCCTCTGTGTCTCTGTGTCAGATTTAACATCCTCCTGTGAGGAACCACACACACATCAATGTAAAGACAGAACATAAAAAGTATTTGTGGCTGAATATAATGAACTGTAACTATTTAGTTTAAACTGTATAAGTAATACTAACTACTTAATGGAAGTTTATATCTCACAGCTGCAAGTGTGGCTGTAGAAGCAAGATGTAGTTGCATTGTTACATGTCAGGTCAGATATGTGAATATAATATGAACTCTTTGTATATAAATCCAGACTGAGGGACAGACCATTATTTATGATGTAGAGGTCCAATTGTGAGAAATACATTAGCTTGTTTTTATTTTTGGTAAATTAGCAAGTTTGTTACTAGTTAAAATATAACTTCAGTTCATCTTGCCATTGGTCAGATTATCAGACATTTTGATAATATGAAGAAGTGGAAACTCATCCCAGATGGATTAACTGGGTGCGTCTCAATTACCTCTCTTCCTCTGGAGCTCATCAATTGGTATGTTGTGTACACACTCATGCATGTTTATGCATAATCAGGGCTTGACATTTACTTTTTTGATCCCCAGCCACTGTGGCTAGTAGCTTTCCAATATTACTAGCCACTCTCTATTTTCACTATCAACAATTTTGTGTTGGGAAAATATATTTTATATGCATATATGACTTTGATGCGCTAAAATACTTAAGGTTTTGTGTTATGTCCACATGCCTCCTCATTCATTTCAATTTTGTGTGTCTGTGTATGAGCAAATGGGTCATGGTTTCATAGTGTTGTATTACAATTAGATTTTATTTCACATTACTTTTCAGCACTCAAAATGTAGGATTTACCAATATTTATCTCTGACCACACCAAACAATAATTATTTCTCAGCCACAAGCTTTAAATGTGTCACAACAAGCTAAATATAGCTGTATACTATACTTTTTACTAAAAAAGTATAAACTATTGACTTTTATAAAATAATTATTGTCATGTGTCTAAAATATGCACAGTAATCTGCCCTGGCTAAAGATCTCTCACATCACCGGTTAACTACACATAAATGGAGAGCTAATCTCATATTAAAGCAATGTTATTGTAAAAAATAGATAATTAAAAAAGATAATTAAACCACATTAACAAAAATAACTAAGCAAAAGAAAGCAGATGAAACATACTGTGTGTGATAATGAAAGGATGATCACATGCACATAATTAAGGCCAATTAATAATCTGTTCAAAGCGAAAGCAACCGATGCTGCTTATAAAAAGACAAATCTGGAGCTCTTGAAAGCAGCAAAACTGTGGGTGCATTAGCATAACTTTTTGTCTAGTCTATTTGAAAAACCGATCACAGTTGCCTTCCAGGCACGGTTGCTTCACGCAAGGAAATGGGAGCGCGCACACGTTTTAAACAGTCTCGCGCATCACATCAGCTGTTAGCGCGAGTGATCATCCTCTCATTCGGTATTCACCTGCTTTCTTTTGTCTGCGCGAACACAATTATTTTTGTTAGTCATGCTGCTTCTCGATTCTAAGATCACATTTGCACGCATATTGGGCCATCCTTATAGTCGAACTCTGCTTTTAAGATAACCACAATTTAAAAATGATTTTCAACCAGCAAAAATGGCTAGTGGGAGTGACTGTCTAACACGCCACAGCTGAAATCTACCTGCATTTGGCGGGTGTTAATGTCAAGCCCTGTGCATAAATATACAAATTTTGCATTTCATAACTTTTACATTTCAGATTTTTTTGCCTCCTGATTAGGCATGTGCCGGTATCACATTTTCATGCTGCGATTAATTGATTGAGCTTTTATCATGGTATACGGTATTATCACGATATTGTAATTTTACTAGAGAAACAGGTAAAAAAACACAAAAAACTTCAGTTTCGTCAACTTAGTAACTTTAATAACTTTTTAATTAACTAAAAGTACTTCAAACATTTAAATACAAATAAATATAAATAAAACAATACACAATATGAAAGTAAACTTGAGCAATTATATCAAAGTGAATGTGCAAAGGGAAACCGTCTTCGATCAGCAATCCCTCTGCATTTTTTTGGAACCCAAAATATTTCCAAACCTCTGACTTTTTTTTTTGAAGGGGGATAAATTGTCGGCAGCGTTCCTCCTTCCGCCATGCTTCTTCTTCGTGTGAGGATTATAGTGCGGTGGCAGCGGCGGTGCGCGCTGTGCACACAGTGCTTCTACATGCGGGGATTGTTTACATCAGAGTGCGCATCAGTTCTGCGCAGCATATACGCAGTGTTTCTTCAAGCGGTTGATTGAAAATAAGGTAAGGCGCGTTCTAAGAATATAAATTCGGATCTAATATTGTTCACGGTATTTTGAAGTGCCCGCGATAACAATATCGTGCATATTCATTACCGAATACCGGCACAAGCCTACTCCTGATTTTGTCATCTTGAAGGGTCTGACTGCAGGTCACTGGTGTTGGGTGTCTTTATTGTGTGGATAGAGACTTGTGTTCTTGTAGAAAGCTCTTTTAGATGTCCTCAATGTTTTAAAGGATCCACAGACTAACATTCATCCATATACTGTAGACCAGGGGTGTCCAAACTCGGTCCTGGAGGGCCGGTGTCCTGCAGATTTTAGCTCCAACTTGCCTCAACACACCTGCACGAATGTTTCTAGAAAGCCTAGTAAGTGCTTGATTAGCTAGCCCAGGTGTGTCTGATTGGGGTTGGAACTAAACTTTGCAGGACACCGGCCCTCCAGGACCGAGCATGGACATGCCTGCTGTAAACTATATGGAACTGTTACTTTTTGGTCAGTGTTTGTTTTCCCTGCTCATAATATCAGACACACGTTTTCTGCAATCCTGATATTATGCTGTACAGTCATTGTGTTCATTATTATTTATTTTTTTACTTTTGTCAGTGATTTATTTGATCTATGGCTTTTGGGTAAATCATGTTTGTGTTTTGTTTTGATTTTTGCTTGTTGTGTTTCATGTATTGTTCCATTAGTACGTTCAGGTGTTTTTAATCTGTTTTTGTTTGTTGCTGTTTTGTTTGTAAAAGCATTTTGTAACATAATGCCAGATTAATAATTGCAGATTAATGATTAAATCTATCTGACGTTAATTACAGCAATAAAGTAAGCATCAGATCAAGTGAAAGTAATGTAGCATGCTAATTGTTAGCACTAGGTAACTGTTTCTGTAATAAATCTCTGGACATGGTGAATCATGTTTACTGTGGTCATGTTACATCAGTTCAGATTCAGGGACACTAAACACAGATAAAGCAATGCTGAGTCTTTCAATCTCTCTCACACACACACACATGCACGCACGCACGCACGCACACACACACACACATGTTTGTTTTGTGAAAAGTGGGTACATTACATAGGTTTCCATTCATTTTATACTGTCCAAACCGTATATTGTATTGCCCTCACCCCACCCTACCCCTAAACCCAACCATCACAGGAGACAGTGTGCAGCTTTACTCTCTGATTAAACTCATCTTGGGGGATTTATAGGCCTTTTGAGAAATGAGGACGTCGTCAATGTCCTTATATTTCATTTCCTTTTTAATACCTATGTCATTATACAGATTTGTGTCCTGATATGTCACAAAAACATGCACACGCATGCACACACGCACACACACACACACACGCACGCACGCGCACACACACACACACACACACACAAATAGTCTTGCTCTGCACAAGAGGAAGTAAAACTTGTCTTGATGTGGGTGGAGTAAAAGAAAACAAGACTAGAACAAATATACTGTAGTAACACACAAGGAAGATAGTCTTTTACATTTCTAACATTTTGTGTTATAGTAACTATGTCACATAAAATGAGCTGCTGTTTTGCTTTTGGCCTTCTATATATTGAACTAGAAACAATATTTCAACAAAAAAAAAAATAATAATTGAAGTCTACATATGCGTTCACTAATTATTGCTAATAAGAATTCTGTACTTGATTAAAAACTGTAATATCTTCAAATGAGCTGGAGCTCCAGAAATACAACACATCTGATGAGAGAAGATGTGCTTTAGAACAGCTCTGTGAGTGTTTATTCATGTGTTAGTTTAAATAAAAAAATAGTTTTGAATAGAAAATACCCCTTATTAGCATGTTAAAACAAATTTGCATACAACAGCTATCTTATAGATCACGAAGAGAAGTGTACACTGAGTGAATAGTCAAAAAAAGATCATTGAAATCATTGTCCTTTTGTATTTGTGTCTATATACCAATCGCAATGCCGATTTTCGTATGTTGTAAATAAACAATGTAGATTTGAGCTTTGCTGCTTAACCTGTGATGATGCTCTGCACCACTAGAGGGAGCAGATTGGTTTTATTTCAGCCCGTTTAAAAATGAACAGCTCTCTCCAATAATATCCAGCTGCAGGCCCGCAGAACCACACACGTTCGGCACACACAATCTGGCACACACAATCTAGGCACACCATATATGGTTATGACGGATGTAAATCTTATTAATGTCTTCTTGGACATCGTCATCGATATTTTTTTGATATATATGATTTATAAATATTGTACACAATAAACAATAGTGTTTACTTTACTTTATTTCACAAATATTGAGATCGAGACGGGCGAATGGGGGGAACAATGTTTCCGATCGCCATTCAAATAGACTGAACAGATTTCTATCAGTCATCACGGATGATCAGTCATTATTATCTGACAGAGTAAATATCGCAGATACTCGTTTGCTCGCCTTGCTAAAAGGTCTAAATTGTACAGGTTTAATTTATATAATGGATTCATTTATAATGAAGGAAATAATAGCAAGTTAATATAGGCAATAATACATCTTTATATGTAATAAAAATCTTTTACATGTAATAAATGTATAACACTATATTAATATTTTACTCAAGCGATTTAATAGTGTGTATTTGCTTAATTTTCAAATAACTTTTTAATGAATGATTTCCCACATTAAATACTGTAGTAATTTATTAAGCAATATATTGTTTTTAAAACAAAATTTTGCAATAGAAACAAATTAACTATTAATATTTAATAAAAAAATAAGTATATATATATATATATATATATATATATATATATATATATATATATATATATATATATATATATATATATATATATATTCATATATAACATCTGTGACAGTTTAGTAAAAGATATTAGTTTATAATCAGATAATCAGTTAGGATAATCAGTTTATAACTATATTATATATTGTTTAAATGAATAACTATAGTAATTCATTTTAATGTGACACATTATTGTTTGCTTTTTATATTTTACAACAAAGCGATTTTAACCAAGTATGATAATATTAAGATCCAGAATTAGTTTATTACACTTAATCCTACAATTAGACGGTCTATTATGTTTTCTTTGTGTATGTGGACACGTGAATAAAGACATAAGTGTCTTTAATCAACTATTTTTATTTACATAATTTGAGTTGAGAAACTGCAGAGATGTTCAAATGATCGTTACGGTATAATAATAATAATAATGACTGAAATGGGAAACCATATTTGTGAAATTCAATAGGTGGCGATAATGCTCCTAAGGAGTTAGTTACCATATATGGTTTGCCTAAATCGTGTGTGCTAGATTGTGTGTGCCTGAAACGTTTGTGGTTCTGCAGGTGAAAGAAGTGAAAGAGAAAGGGTAGAAAGACGACATTTCGTGTCTTCACACGTATTATTACCCTCTGAATATGAACGGACACACATTTTGAGGTAAGTTCAAATAGTCTATTCTTTTTGTAACCATGTCTGATAAAAATGTGCTGATGCTTTATTTTTTCTTTTCGTTGGGTTTAAAATGATCATCATATAGCTGCGTAGTTATTCCTTATGGAAGGCCGTTAGGGCCAAAACGTATGCAACAAACGGGTTTACACGTTATTACGTGTTAACACGTTATTTACGCGTTAACACGCAATTACGCGTTAACACGTAGGTACGTGTTAACACGTGATTTACGTGTTAACGCTTAAATTACGTGTTAACGCGTAAATTACGTGTTAAGACGTTTTTTTTAAACTAGTGTCATTTTTAAAGCACTATCATTTAATAATTTCTCCAACCTGCTCATTTTAAAATGCATGTCATTTCACGTAAATCACAATAAATGTTTTGCAGTCAATGAACTGTAGTAGATATTTTGAATTATGAAAGGCCAAACATCTTCTGCAATGTTATGTTTGATGGCCGGGGACATTTTAATTCTTGTCATTCAGCTGCTGAGATTTCTTTGAAAAACATGTCCAGAGAAGTCAGTATGAGCTTTATTTGACAAGTGTGGGCCATCACACTAGAAATGTTTTGTGTGTTTTTTCAGGAGCACAGGATACATACAAATCAACACAAGAACACAGAATGACATAAGTGGATATAAAATCAACAATAAAACATTTTGGTTACAAAAATCATAAACAGTAAGGGTTGTGTATATGTATGACCATAAAAATAAACAGGTAACAACTGATCTAATAATAAAGATCTATAGAGTTAAAGATGTGTAGAGATCTGAAGGTTGGACGGGTGCACAGCAATAATCCTCTCCGCTGTCCTGACAGTCCGCTGCAGTCTTAAGTCTGATTTGGTGGCTGATCCGAACCAGACAGTAATTGAAGTTTTGTTAGATGAAGTGGCGGCAGATTGTACATTCTCATACTACATGTAAAGCTGCGGTCACACTTGACTTTTCTTCCCATAGACTTCCATTCATATGCATGCGAATGCGTCAGACCGGAAACGCAGGATCATGCGTCAAGATTCGCATGTTGCTGCGGTGCAAAGTTCAAGCTTGGTGAACTCTGACCTGCGAAATCGCATCATTTGACTGTGTGAGACCAATCGAGGATCAAAACAGGACCTCTCTGGGCAGAAATTTAAAACATGGAGCAAATCGCTGGCTTTTTTAATGTCTAATCATCTTGTTTAATCCCGCCCCTTTTCGCAGCGCCGCACGACAGAATTTCGCACACACAAAGCCCAGTCTGACCGTAGCTTAACAGGTCAATAATTACTAAACACATAAATGATTTAATGCAGAGTAACCTATCTTGGTGAGGTTTATGTCTGCAAATAATGCACATATTGTACAACAAACATTTTATAAAATTACTTTTTCTTTATAATTTTGTGTTATACATTTATGGTTGTAATATATATTTATTGTTTGCAGAACTTTGCACTATGTACTTTTGTCTCTCTACTGGAAGCTGCAATCACCAAGACAAAAAATTCTTGTGTGAAAACAACTGACAATAAATAATTGACATGTTTCCATAAAACTATGTAATAACTAAGCTCCTTTCTGCCTTTTAAGAAAACTAAATTATGATATACTAAATCAAAATTACAAAATAAAAAGTCGAAATAATGATTTAATAACTCAAAATTATGACTGAATAAATCTGTAGAAATGACATTATGACAATAGGTGGCCACAAACAACCATCTAAATGTGTAACTTAATTCTCTAAAGATGATTAATCTTTTTTAGAGAGTTATTAAATCTGTAACTGAAAATGTCATTTTTTCAAGCATGCAGTTTTCTTAAACAAGCTAATGAAATAACCTAAACTTAAAATAATGTTCCACGGTAATTTACTTGACAAGTAACTTTGCATTGTAGTGGGTAACACATGCAGTTGAAGTCAATGCAAAATGTTAATTTAAAATTTCCCACATTATCTTTAACAAGCAAAGGAAAATTTTCACAGCATTATCTGTCACAGTGTCCTATACAACAAAAATAATTCATTATTATATATATATATATATATATATATATAGTCATAATAAGTCTTATAGTGTATGTATATATATATATATATATATATATATATATATATATATATATATATATATATATATATATATATATATATATATACTCTCGATTGAGCAAGAGGGGCACCTCAGCCAATGTCGATCAATTATTATGCAAACATTAATACTTTCTTTAAAATATTAAGTTGTTGTTAGCAATTTTATCTTGACAGACTGGCACAATTCAGCATGTAGACTCTCAAATTAAAAAAATAAATCACGCATTGCGGCCAGGCATGCACAGAGCATCTCCGTTCTCACAATGAGTTTCTGAGTTCTATCATCCAACCAAGTTCGTTCTTCCAAAGTAATCTGGGAACAAGGTCAGTGCTGCAAATAGCCTGGCTCATTCAAAGAGACTTGCGCAATGAATGATAATGTCATTAATAATCAAAACAGTATAAATCAGGCTTCTCTAAAACAGTAAATATTGCACATAAAATTTAACAAATGGTGTTTTGGCGCTGAAGCATATAGCGGACTTGTGCACTTCAGATGGTATTCCCTCTTGTTTATTGTGTAGATAACGGAGAGAAAAAAAAAACACACACACATTACAATTAAGATACAAATTATATCAAATCAAATGTTTCAAAAGATAATTTTCCCAAAAAAATACAAGTGTATGTTTTTGCTCCTGCCTATGAATGGATGATTTCTTTTGTTGTGTGGAAAATAAGGGTTTGATTAATGCTCCACTGTAATTGTTGTGTCTCAAACACTTGTCATATGTCTGCTACATTTTTAATTTCTCATTATTTTAAAGATTGTCATGCACATCTGATTTTTCCTCATTCTGATGTGCTTTCATTTTCTCCTCACTTGCTGCAGGAGTTTTAAAATCCTAACCGATAATAAAATCTGGTTGCAGCGCACACGAGGCGAATCTTCTGCAATTTCATTATCTCAAATTTTAAACGTGCACACACTAGAAGATATGACAACTGCAGCACAGCACACTACAAGATACTCTTAAGATTGTGCCTGATAGAGCACCTAATTGCAGAATAACTCTGCTTTTTATTTATTATAGGCTAGGTTACAAATATTTGACCATCTGCCAGAGCGAACAGCCTGCAGAATGAAAAATGCTGCTTGGAAAAAAAAATAAATAAAAATGCTTTTTACCTACTACCCTACTGTATAAAATTTCTTTTTTACGTATAATGTTCCATTGCTTAAAATTTTGTTAAAATGTATAGGTATAGTTTATATATAAAATGAGATATAAAATGTTTATATATAAAATAAATTGTGTATTTTATAAAAGGATTGTTTATGGACTAAGCGAAAGGAGAGAGACCGAGTGCGCGCGCGACAGGACTCATATCTCCTTGGTGACCAATCTTCATTGATTGCGGATTCCAGCAGTAAGAGCAGACTGTGAAGGTTTAGTAACAGAGTTTTTCTTAAAATGTCGCAATGCACACAACATAATGAGTGACATATCAGAATTAAAAAGAGGATAAACTGTTGGTGTGCAACTCTCTGGCGCATCTGTGACCAAGACAGAACGTGTTTGTTTGAGATGATCAAGAGCCACGTTATCCAGGGTAAATCACCAAATGAAGAAGAGCCACAGCCATCAGAGCCACAGCCATACTTAATTAAACCACATTAATATTTAGGAGGATTACGAGGAAGACACAGTCATCGTGACACCACAGCTACGTTTTACTTGAATTATTCATGATGCAGTGACCGAAGCGCTACGATGCGCTTACGGTGACCTTACCTCATCAACCAAGATCATGACGGGAGAGTAACGCACGCGGAAGTGCGTTAAGAAATACAAACCGAAAGCAGCAAGTATCGCTGCTGTTTAATGTCTGGTTCAGTTATTTATCGAAGCCAGTTTCTGCCAGGTACGGCAAAATCATGCTTTAGAACTAGAGTTTATGATTTAGAAAAGTCTAAATTATTGGATAAAAATCTAAATTGGAGGTCCAAGGTGGAGGTAAATAATTAATCTAATGAAACATGAAATTTTTATAGTAAATTGAATCTTTAACTGAAAATGAGATTTAAAATGTTAATTTCTATTATATAGTATAAAACATAATTTCAAATTAATATCAGGACATACAAATATACCAATTAATCACACACACACACACACACACGCACGCACGCACGCACGCACATATATATATATATATATATATATACATATATATATATATATATATATATATATATATATATATATATATATATATATATATATATATATATATATATAACAATTCTGTCTAAAGATGTCAAACTGGCATAAAACAGTATATATATAATGCACAAATATTTAATACTACTCCAGTCTATACAACAGGATGTCCATTTTTATGGTTGTCATGTTTTATGTTTTGTATTTGTTACAGCCAATACATAATTTTATGTGTAAGCCTTGAATATTGTGTTGTGCTCCACCCTGCTTTTCCACCTTTGACCTTTTCCAAAAATTTCATCCTTGTGCTCTCCCCAGCTCTCAGGTTAATTAGCTTCCAGCTGCTAATCGTTATCAACCTGCCTGAGTCAGAGTGGTTTGGCTATAAACACTGCCTTCTGAAGCTGTTGGTGAGTTTGTTAAAAGGCACTGGCTTTACTATTTATGATGTGATCACCAGGGGGCGTCGGTAAGAACGCAAAAGTCAGGCTTTGTAGTTAGCTGATTTTATACAGCATTTATTTGCAGTCATAAAGGCACACGCGTGTGTGTGTGGTATTTTCTAGAAACAAGAGAGAAATATACCACAATGATTAAACTGCAATTGGTATAATATACAGAACAATATAATATGACATAATATATAAAACATCAATTATGGCATACAAGTAAAGATTAACAGAGCATCAGGTCTAAATATGCAGTAAACACATACACGTGAGACACATCCAATGCCCAAATACTGAGTAAACATGGCATTTACATTGCTTAACACTTCACTAATTTATATAATCAACACACTTCAATGGTATATAAACTGGCGGGGATAACACGTGCATCGTTAATAATGGTGTTTGCTCGGAAGCGCGCACCACCCGCGTTCATGACGTAATTGCAATCATGCGGTCCGATCGTCATTCAAAGTTTGCGTTATAACACTAAACCCATATACTAAGTGTTAGAAGCACACAGACAGAAGACATGAACACTTACTTCTCGTGACGCACACACAATAAGCCACTGCATCGAGCCGTTAGCCAGAATGTATTGAACTGCAATGTCCGGCTACAGGAACGGAAATGATATCTAATGAGTCTTCTGGGCGGGCCAGACCCAGCTGTCAATCAAACCAGCATCAAATCAGAACGCCAGATATGCCTGGCCTTTACAACAGAAGCTATAGTAAGTTGAGGAACACTTCCTAGTTGGTATTTGTGATAGTGGTCACTAGTGGTTGTGGTAGTTGGATTAAGCATTAAAGCCAATTTAGTATTATTGCGCCTGCAGTATTATTGCGGCTGCCAGTTGCTGCCCGCATCAAATTCAAAGCTCTGATGTTTGCTTACAAAGTGACCTCTAGCTCTGCTCCTTCTTATCTGCTCTCACTTCTGCAGATATATGTGCCCTCCAGAAACTTGCGTTCTGTGAATGAACGTCGCCTCGTTGTTCCATCCCAAAGAGGGAAGAAATCACTTTCCCGAACTCTCGCATTCAATCTGCCCAGTTGGTGGAATGAACTCCCTAACTACATCAGAACAGCCGAGTCACTTGCTGTCTTCAAGAAACCACTAAAAACTCAACTGTTTAGTCTCCACTTTACTTCCTAATCTGCAACTGCCTCTCTGGCTATACCACTAACTGTGCCCTCCTTCTCTCTCTCTATTCCTCTCAAAAAAAAAAAAAAAAAAAAAAAAAATTCTCTACTAATGCTTTGTTTCTTAGACTTTACACACCTGAAACTTGTCTATAGCGCTTGTTCACTGCTGCTCTTATATTTGTGTAAATTGCTTCCTTGTCCTCATTTGTAAGTCGCTTTGGATAAAAGCGTCTGCTAAATGACTAAATGTAAATGTAAATGTAAATGCATGTCCATTACTATTTACTATTTTGTGTACTTAATTTGAGATTTACTTCCAAGTGTGACTAAAGGGTGAGTGCCTTTAATTTTGTATATCTTTTCACCTGTTCAGCTCAGGGAAGTTTGTGTTTTTTATTGATTTTAATTTTTTATTTATTTTTTTCTCCCATCTTTTTTTTTTTTTTTTTTTTTTTTTTTTTTTTCATTAGGTAAGCTAGTCCTCTAAATTTAGCTGCTTTCTCTTTGTGGTTAGGCTATACTCCCTCAGCTTGACAACTAGTTTCTATTAAAGTTCCTATATTTCTAATAAAGATCTTATTTCTATAAAATAAATTCTATTTTATATATATATATATATATATATATATATATATATATATATATATATATATATATATATATATATATATATATATTTATTTTTATCTCTTCTTAACCCTGTGCTGACTCTTTACTCTGGGGCTGAGGATTAAAGTGTGTTCTCCACATTTCTTTAATTCTAATTCAATATTTGTACCAAATTTTAGCTTGTTACATATTTTTTTCAAACGAGCTCCTTGATTAAAAAAAAAAAAATATATATATATATATATATATATAAACCGTACACTTGAATAAAATGGATATTTTAGTAGTTTTTAGAAAATGTTTTTACATTTGAGTATAGAAGATTTAATTTGAAAAGATTTTTTTAATAACATGTAAACAAAAAAAATGTAAGTAACCTCTTCATATAACTTTTAAAATTTTAAGACTGTTAAGAGATTGTCCATTTTACTGGCCACTCGATGGATGAAAACACAATGAAGCAATATAGTCTAACTCTTTATCTATCTATTTTTTTGTGATTTACAGCGAACCTCTTCAAGACCGTACTTTCTGTATGAAATTTATACTAGAAAGAAACTAGTTTATGAAGACCTCCTCATGTAGAGGTGAATAAGTTGACAAGCTGAATTAAACTTGCTCAAACGCTGTTGCTGTCAAACATTGTTTACTTAACTTAGTCAGTTTAATGATGAAGGGATTGACCGACTATGCAATGCTCTCTTGTAAAAGTGTTTTATTTAGATATATTTGTGGCTGCTGTATTTTGTAGTTTATTTCGATACACGTAAAATGGATGTAGTTAGTATTATAAAATGCATTTCCATGTGATGCGGTGGCGCAGTATGCTGTCGCCTCACAGCAAGAAGGTTGCTGGTTCGAGCCTTGGCTGGGTCAGTTGGTGTTTCTGTGTGGAGTTTGCATGTTCTCCCCTCGTTCGTGTGGGTTTCCTCTGGCTGCTCTGGTTTCCCCCACAAGTCCAAAGACGTGCAGTACAGGTGAATTAGGTTGGCTAAATTGTCCATAGTATGGGTGTTTCCCAGTGATGGGGACTAAGCCAAAAAGAAAATAAAAGAATTTCAATGTATTTTTGCCCATCCCTGCTCCTCCTGCTTGCGTGGGTTTCCTCCGGGTGCAAAGACATTCTGTATAGGTAAATTGGGTAAGCTAAATTATCTGTAGTGTGTGTGTGAATGTTTCCCAGTTCTGGGCTACAGCTGAAAGGGCATCCGTTGTGTAAAACGTTCTGGATGAGTTGGCAGTTCATTCCCCTGTGGTGAACCCAAATAACTAAAGGGACTAAGCCGAAAAGAAAATGAATATCGAAAAAATTGCCCTTTAGCCTATATATAACTATTACAAATATGTACATGTTCAAATATAATAAATTTTTTAATAACATGTTTTATGTAAAATAAATCTTTCACACAAATCTCAGTTAAAGATTCAATAACTATAATAATAATAATAAAAAAAACTTTTTATAAAATCATCCTTGGAGAATTAAGTTACACATTTAGATGGTGCTTTGTGGCCACCTATTGTTGTAATGTAATTTTTACAGATTTATTCAGTCATAATTTTGAGTTATTAAATCATAATTGCTGCTTTTTATCTTGTAATTTTGATCCAGTTAATCATAATTTGGGTTTTTCTTACCTCAATTGTTTTCACACAAGAATATTTTGTCTTGGTGATTGGAGCTTCCAGTAGAGAGACAAAAGTACATAGTGCAAAGTTCTGCAAACAATAAATATATATTACAACCATAAATGTATAACACAAAATTATAAAGAAAGTAATTTTATAAAATGTTTGTTGTACAATATGTGCATTATTTGCAGACATAAACCTCACCAAGATAGGTTACTCTGCATTAAATTATTTATGTGTTTAGTAATTATTGACCTGTTACATGTAGTATGAGAATGCACAATCTGCCGCCACTTCATCTAACAAAACTTCAATTACTGTCTGGTTCGGATCAGCCACCAAATCAGACATAAGACTGCAGCGGACTGTCAGGACAGCGGAGAGGATTATTGCTGTGCACCCGTCCAACCTTCAGATCTCTACACATCTTTAACTCTATAGATCTTTATTATTAGATCAGTTGTTACCTGTTTATTTTTATGGTCATACATATACACAACCCTTACTGTTTATGATTTTTGTAACCAAAATGTTTTATTGTTGATTTTATATCCACTTATGTCATTCTGTGTTCTTGTGTTGATTTGTATGTATCCTGTGCTCCTGAAAAAACACACAAAACATTTCTAGTGTGATTGCCCACACTTGTCAAATAAAGCTCATACTGACTTCTCTGGACATGTTTTTCAAAGAAATCTCAGCAGCTGAATGACAAGAATTAAAATGTCCCCGGCCATCAAACATAACATTGCAGAAGATGTTTGGCCTTTCATAATTCAAAATATCTACTACAGTTCATTGACTGCAAAACATTTATTGGGATTTACGTGAAATGACATGCATTTTAAAATGAGCAGGTTGGAGAAATTATTAAATGATAGTGCTTTAAAAATGACACTAGTTTAAAAAAAACCGTCTTAACACGTAATAACGTGTAAACGCGTTTGTTGCATACGTTTTGGCCCTAATGGCCTTCCATAATTCCTTGGTGGAAGCTCAAAATGGCGCTCGACATGTTTATATAATATGTTTTCATCCCGCTCTCTTTGTTTTATATTGAAAACATCATGAAGTACATGTTTTGTGATATAGAAAGGTAGGCTGTGTGGGTTACATTTACAATTTCGCGTAGCCTTTCACACACTTTAATATTGTCGATAAAGAAATGTATTTTCTATATATGCTGCTGTAAGATTCGTGTTTTTTAGTTTTAGCACTGTTATTTTTATAAGTAATAATAATTTTAAAAGTCTTCTATGATATCTTCAGTATTCATCTTTGCCCATATATTTCACATTATTTCAGAGTGTTTTGCATTTGTGACCCTGTTTGTTTACTTCAATTTAAATACAATTATTGATGGCCATTAATTGCCATGACCAGAAGAAGATTCTTTGGATGTACACCTTATTTTACAATGTTTTGTTGAGCTTAAAAAACTTAAAAGAAGATGAACAGTACAGTATAATTATTTTTGTTATTATATTGACTTTTTAATATGTCCTTATCAATATGGGGTTGGTAATTATTAAACTGTTAGCTGTCATTCTCATTTAGTTGTACCATTGTGCCAAGAGATCTCTAGTGTTTCCAAATATAATGTCTAAAATCAGTGTCTGGATATTCTTTCAGTAAATGACAGAAGAGGAACACTAAAATGAGTCAAAAGAAGAGAAAATATGAGGACTCTGCCTGTGAAATGAGTTCTGCATCTCCTGGATCAAGCTGTGTGTCTGTGAAGAGTGATCGGTCCATGGACAAAGATCCCCCTGCCCTCAATGATGAATTGGTGACCTCTGACCTCAGGTAAGACACTGGTCATTCCAGTATTGACAGAGGAGTTTGAACTAAAGTCACTTTTCACAGAGAATTAAAAAGCACACTATACAGGGGTGTAAAAAACTGTAAAAGCGCCCCCTTGTTTATTATTTTTTTGCATGTTTGTCACACATTAATGTGGTTTGGGGGTGGGACAGATCTGTTGAGTGAAAAAGTTGTTGTCAGATCATGTTGCTTGTGACCCTTCTACTTGTGGATCATTTACATAGTGTCGCGTAGTGTGAACAAAACAGCGATACAGACGCATGACAACAGTCATGTAGTCTGAATGGATGTGATGTCACTGTTTATACAAATTGAGTCTGAAATTAACTGGCTTAACTTATACTTCAAAGATCAATGATGACGTGTAAAAGGTTGTTTGTTTGACAAATATTTGTGAAACCAATTGTGACCAGATGTGTCAAAAAAAGCTGTTTTAATTATTTTCTCAGTGTAATCAGGAGGACGAGACTGAGATCAGAGTCTTCAGAACCCAGTGGTGTTTCTCTGAAGAGTGACTGGTCCATGAAACAACACTTTCCTGAATTCAGTAATGTACCAGTGACCTCTGACCCTCAGTTAGTATATTTAATACCTTACATAATGTAGGACAACTAATATTAATAATTGTTTTAAAGTCTCAATTAAATAACACTTAATATACAAAAAAAATCAAAAAAGGTGTAAAAATGTAGCTTTTTTTTTTGCTTTCATGAGGAAACGCATACATGAGCTGATCACACCAGTGCCAAACTCAACATACAAGAATCAGAGTCAGATTACACAGGACAACACTGAAGCACACACACTGAAGACTAGAGACCTGCTGAGATTCAAAAACCAGCACAAAACCAGCATGAAGAACAGATATGAGAGATTATTTGAGGGAATCAAACTCCAAGAAAACCAAACC
>NC_079435.1:1406482-1593982 GCF_903798145.1 Danio aesculapii | reverse complement strand
AGTACCTCTCAAGCTCTATCAGGTTGGATGGGAAGCGACGGTGTACAGCCATTTTCAGATCTCTCCAGAGATGTTCAATAGGATTTAGGTCTGGGCTCTGGCTGGGCCACTCAAGGACATTCACAGAGTTGTTGTGAAGCCACTCCATTGATATTTTGGTGGTGTGCTTTTGGTCATTGTCCTGCTGAAAGATGAACCGTCGCCCCAGTCTGAGGTCAAGAGCACTCTGAAGCAGGTCTTCATTCAGGATGTCTCTGTACATCGCTGCATTCATCTTTCCCTCTATCCTGACTAGTCTTCCAGTTCCTGCTGCTGAAAAACATCCCCACAGCATGATGCTGCCACCACCATGCTTCACTGTAGGGATGCTATTAGCCTGGAGATGAGAGCTGCCTGCTTTTCTCCAAACGTAACGCCTGGCGTTCACTCCAAAGAGTTCAGTTTGAGTCTCATCAGAGCAGAGGATTTAGTTTCTTATGGTCTGAGAGTCCTTCAGATGCCTTTTGGCAAATTCCAGGTGGGGGTGGCTTCCGTCTGGCCACTCTACCATACAGGCCTGATTGGTGGATTGCTGCACAGATGGTTGTCCTTCTGTAAGGTTCTCCTCTCTCCACAGAAGAACGCTGGAGTTCAGATAGAGTGACCATCGGGTTATTAATCACCTCCCTGACTAAGGCCCTTCTCCCCCGATCACTCAACTTAAATGGCCGGCCAGCTCTAGGAAGAGTCCTGGTGATTAAACATCTTCCACTTATAGATGATGGAGGCCGCTGTGCTCATTGGAACTTTCAGAGCAGCAGAAATGTTTCTGTAACCTTCCCCAGCCTTGTGCCTCGAGACAATCCTGTCTCGGAGGTCTATAGACAATTCCTTTGTCTTCATGCTTGGTTTGTGCTTTGACATGCACTGTCAACCCTGGGCCCTTATATAGACAGGTGTATGCCTTTTCAAATCATGTCCAATCAGCTGAATTGACCACAGGTGAACTCCAGTGAAGCTGCTGAAACATCTCAAGAATGATCAGTGGAAACAGAATGTACCTGAGCTCAGTTTAGAGCTTCACACCAAAGGCTGTGAATACTGATGTACATGTGATTTTACAGGTGTTTTATTTTGAATAAATTTGCAACAATTTAAAAACTCCTTTTTTACATTGTCATTATGGGGGATTGTGTGTGGAATGTTGAGGAAATCAATACATTTAATCCATGTTGGAATAAGGCAGTAACATAAACAAATGTGGAAAAAGTGAAGCGCTACCAATACTTTCCGGATGCACTGTACACAGGCCCTTTATTTCAGGTGTCAAACTCAGTTCATGGAGGGCCATAGCTCTGCACAGTTTAGCTTTAACTGTCATTAAACACATCTGACAAATTAATTAAGGTTTGTTTAAAATCAACATGTATGTTGAAGCAGAATTGGAACTAAACTCTACAGGATTGCAGTCCTCCAGGAACTGAAGTTGACACCGCTGCTACATGGTATGATGTGATAAAAATTACTCTCAAAACTTAAAAGCTAATATTATGCTATTCTAAAATGTTTCTTGCTAAGTTATGTGTATAGCTTGTTATCTGTAACATTATAAGGTACTTTGTCATATTATTGACTTTTTGTTTCTCACTTGACAATGTAAAGTTTTATTTGTTTTGTTTGTATTTGTCTTATTTAAAGTAAATTAGTAATATAACTGCATTAAACTGACAGCAATAGGCTACATTTTCAATTGTTAGTGTAAATATAATTTTCCGCTGTTAAGCTTTGTTGCTTAACCGTTAAGCTATATATTAACAGATGTGTCTTTATTTATAAAAGCCAAGAATAATTATAAGAATGAGCATTAATTACAAATATTGAGGTTTAAACTGTAAACTGTCCTGATTTTAAAATAGGATCCAAGTCTCAGTAATTTAAAAGATCTGTTCAACTCTATTATCAGCTGCTCCTCAACAATGAGTTTTAGAAATATTATTTGTTTTTATAACAGTGAATGTTTGTAATAAACAAAAGACAGTAAAATCGCTACATAATTCATAACTGCTGAAATGTCAGTAAATGTGGGTATGTGTGTGTATACTGCAAACTTTGTAATGGCATTTGTGTGTGACTCATCATTTCAGAAAGGCTTGAATAAACTCCACCACAAATACGCTGTACCTGTTTCTGTGGTTCCTGCTGGGTGTCTTACTAGAGTCCAATCAGAAAAATTTTACAGGATCTACTTGAAATACAGTAGTGTTGTAGGCCTAATTATGCAGCTACAGCTCTGCACCGTTTTAAAAAATTAGACAGATTAATTCCTATTATTAAGATTATTTATTATTGTCAGCCACTTTAATCATTATAAATAGTTTGAACATTAACACTGTACTGTGTGTACAGGTAAAAAACAAACATTTAAGTTAAAATGTGCTTTTAAAAGTTAACTAATGGAACTATTCTTAAAAAAAGTAAAAAGAAAACTGCTGTACTCAAATGTATATAGTAGCCTATTAATCAAAACCTGGAAATGATGCTTGAACCTCATAAATATAAGCTTCATGTCATATTCATATATAAATATTTTTGGATAATTTTTTTAAATATATGTTGCATGTACATACATACAGACATTTGTATATCTTTATCTACACATTAACTTTTACTTCGTATTAGATTTGCTTACTGTGGGCATCATGGTGGCACAGTAGGTAGCACGATCGCCTCGCAGCAAGAAAGTTGATCACAGGTTTGAGTCTTGCTTGGCTCAGTTAGTGTGTCTGTGTGGAGTTTGCATGTTCTCCCTGTGTTGGTGTGGGTTTCCTCCGGGTGCTCCGGTTTCCCCCACAGTCCAAACACATGCGCTATAGGGGAATTGATTAACTAAATTGGCTGTTGTGTATGAGTGTGTGTGTGTGAATGTGAGAGTGGATGGGTGTTTATCAGTGTTGGGTAGGGGCTGGAAGGGCATCCACTGCCTAAAACGTGCTGGATAAATTGGCAGGATAAAACTGGATAAAATGATAAATTTCATTCCGGTGTGGCGACCTCAGATTAATAAAGTGACTAAGCTGAAAAGAAAATGAATAAATGAAATTTTAAATATTAATTCATTTTGCATCCCAACTTTGTCAGCTTTTGTCTGACTGCTGGCCTCTAGTGTCTGGTATCATTGTGTGACTACTTGCTCATTGTATGTTGTTGTAAAAAGCTCTTTTTAAATTTTTTTTACTGTTTTATAGGATCCACAGACTTTACTTCATTTAAATAGACTGTTCAAAACTTGTTTTTAGGTAAGTGTTTTTTTAAGCCTTCCACAAAATGGACAATGTTTTGATGTGCAGTAAAGTAAATTTTTAACCACTTCTGTCCAAGGGCGTGGCATTGACGGAGGGGACGTGTTCCCACCAATATCCACCAATTACTGAAATATCCCCATCAATAATTTTAATTTAATCAACTTAAAATAAAGTAATCCTCCGTCAACCCTTAGTAACCTACATGTGCACAAAATCAAGTTCACTACGAGTTCACCGTAATTCTATTTAAGCTGTGCAATTAATCAAAATTCGGTTTTGATTTTGGCATCCATAATTATGAAAAACAGTAATCGGGATAACAGTTAAACTGCATCACACACCTATCAATTCCTCTACATTCATGCCTCCTCAAAGCCCGACTGCAGTAAAGTCATGTAAATTGACTTTTGCAGCATGGGATTGGATTGTTATTTGTATTATTAAGTGTTTATTTTATGTTATAAAGTACTTTATTCATGTTTTTAAAAACGCGAAACGTGCTGCTCAATGCGTTTAGTTTGATTTCAGCCTGTAAAAAAATAACGACGACACACCTTTACCAGATAAAAGAAAGAGAAAAGGGTAGAAAGACGAGACGCTGTCTATTTACATGTAGGCTATTACTAACTTCGATAAACTTGAACGGACACACATTTTGAGGTAAGTTTAAATGGCCTATTTTTCATGTAACCTTTTTAAAATGCGAATTACATAGCTGCAGTAGTTATTTCTTACACAAACTAAATCAAAATGGCTGAAGAGTTGTCCCTCGTGTTTATATAATGTTTTTATCCCGTTCTTTTTGTTTTATATTGAAAACATAATGAAGTACCTATGGAAGTCTGTTCCCGCCACTGAATAAAAAAAAGAATTGGAAAAAAATATACAATCATTAAAAAAAATAATTTAAGTCAGAATTCAAAGTTATTAAGTCAAAATTGCGAGTTTTAAAGGAGTTTCCTGTTATGGCGATTGTCCATAAATGAAGTGTTAAAGACTCTTTCTTTAGGTTCTCTGCTTGAGATGTGGTCTGGATTCGCATCCCAGTTTACCAATAAAGGCCAGGAATACACAGTGTTTGTTTGACACTTTTACTTAACTGAAATATAAATTAATACAACCCTTTTACTTTTAGCCCTTTATAATGTCTATGTACGATATGTCTGCAGCTCCCAAGTACACCATACGAGGGCACTCTTGCGATATGAAACAAATAACAGCTGCAACAAAATGTAAATCATATAATTGTTACACATATAATAGATAAATAATATAGAAATCCTAATTTTAGCCTTTTGGAGGAATCACACAACCTATAGCTAGTTTCAGGCGCTCTGTTTAATGCTTTATAATTGCTATTTAGACCAAATGGTAATAATTAAAAAAAAGACCAAATCCATACGAATAAATAGACAGCCTAGTTCAACTATATATTTCCTTTTTGAAAGCGTGATAAACAATAAAAAGTCAGATATAGGCTTTATGTTGTGATTATGAGCTAATGTGCATGCGTCTTTAAAACTCCATTTATGGCCAGTCGGCATAACAGGAAACTCATTTGTAACTCAGAATTGTGACTTAATAACTCAGAATTGTGACTTTATAACTCAGAATTGTGACTTAATAACTCAGAATTGTGACTTTTTAACTCAGAATTGTGACTTTATAACTCAGAATTGTGACTTAATAACTCAGAATTGTGACTTTATAACTCAGAATTGTGACTTAATAACTCAGAATTGTGACTTTATAACTCAGAATTGCGACTTTATAACTCAGAATTGTGACTTAATAACTCAGAATTGTGACTTTATAACTCAGAATTGTGACTTTTTAACTCAGAATTGTGACTTTATAACTCAGAATTGTGACTTAATAACTCAGAATTGTGACTTTATAACTCAGAATTGTGACTTAATAACTCAGAATTGTGACTTTATAACTCAGAATTGCGACTTTATAACTCAGAATTGTGACTTAATAACTCAGAATTGTGACTTTATAACTCAGAATTGCGACTTTATAACTCAGAATTGTGACTTTATAACTCAGAATTGTGACTTAATAACTCAGAATTGTGACTTTATAACTCAGAATTGTGACTTTTTAACTCAGAATTGTGACTTTTTAACTCAGAATTGTGACTTAATAACTCAGAATTGTGACTTTATAACTCAGAATTGTGACTTAATAACTCAGAATTGTGACTTAATAACTCAGAATTGTGACTTTATAACTCAGAATTGTGACTTTTTAACTCAGAATTGTGACTTTTTAACTCAGAATTGTGACTTAATAACTCAGAATTGTGACTTAAAAACTCAGAATTGTGACTTAATAACTCAGAATTGTGACTTAATAACTCAGAATTGTGACTTTATAACTCAGAATTGTGACTTAATAACTCAGAATTGTGACTTAATAACTCAGAATTGTGACTTAAAAACTCAGAATTGTGACTTAATAACTCAGAATTGTGACTTAATAACTCAGAATTGTGACTTAATAACTCAGAATTGCGACTTAATAACTCAGAATTGTGACTTTATAACTCAGAATTGCGACTTAATAACTCAGAATTGTGACTTAATAACTCAGAATTGTGACTTAATAACTCAGAATTGTGACTTAATAACTCAGAATTGTGACTTTATAACTCAGAATTGTGACTTAATAACTCAGAATTGTGACTTTATAACTCAGAATTGCGACTTTATAACTCAGAATTGTGACTTAATAACTCAGAATTGTGACTTTATAACTCAGAATTGTGACTTTATAACTCAGAATTGTGACTTAATAACTCAGAATTGTGACTTAATAACTCAGAATTGTGACTTTATAACTCAGAATTGTGACTTTTTAACTCAGAATTGTGACTTTTTAACTCAGAATTGTGACTTAATAACTCAGAATTGTGACTTTATAACTCAGAATTGTGACTTAATAACTCAGAATTGTGACTTAAAAACTCAGAATTGTGACTTAATAACTCAGAATTGTGACTTAAAAACTCAGAATTGTGACTTAATAACTCAGAATTGTGACTTAATAACTCAGAATTGTGACTTAATAACTCAGAATTGCGACTTAATAACTCAGAATTGTGACTTTATAACTCAGAATTGCGACTTAATAACTCAGAATTGTGACTTTATAACTCAGAATTGCGACTTAATAACTCAGAATTGTGACTTTATAACTCAGAATTGCGACTTAATAACTCAGAATTGTGACTTAATAACTCAGAATTGTGACTTAATAACTCAGAATTGTGACTTTATAACTCGGAATTGCGACTTAATAACTCAGAATTGTGACTTTATAACTCAGAATTGTGACTTTATAACTCGGAATTGTGACTTAATAACTCAGAATTGCGACTTTATAACTCAGAATTGCGACTTAATAACTCAGAATTGTGACTTAATAACTCAGAATTGTGACTTAATAACTCAGAATTGTGACTTTATAACTCGGAATTGTGACTTAATAACTCAGAATTGTGACTTTATAACTCAGAATTGTGACTTTATAACTCGGAATTGTGACTTAATAACTCAGAATTGCGACTTTATAACTCAGAATTGCGACTTAATAACTCAGAATTGTGACTTAATAACTCAGAATTGTGACTTAATAACTCAGAATTGTGACTTTATAACTCGGAATTGTGACTTAATAACTCAGAATTGTGACTTTATAACTCAGAATTGTGACTTAATAACTCAGAATTGTGACTTTATAACTCAGAATTGTGACTTAATAACTCAGAATTGTGACTTAATAACTCAGAATTGTGACTTTATAACTCAGAATTGTGACTTTTTAACTCAGAATTGTGACTTTATAACTCAGAATTGTGACTTAATAACTCAGAATTGTGACTTTATAACTCAGAATTGTGACTTAATAACTCAGAATTGTGACTTTATAACTCAGAATTGCGACTTTATAACTCAGAATTGTGACTTAATAACTCAGAATTGTGACTTTATAACTCAGAATTGCGACTTTATAACTCAGAATTGTGACTTTATAACTCAGAATTGTGACTTAATAACTCAGAATTGTGACTTTATAACTCAGAATTGTGACTTAAAAACTCAGAATTGTGACTTAATAACTCAGAATTGTGACTTTATAACTCAGAATTGTGACTTTTTAACTCAGAATTGTGACTTTTTAACTCAGAATTGTGACTTAATAACTCAGAATTGTGACTTTATAACTCAGAATTGTGACTTAATAACTCAGAATTGTGACTTAATAACTCAGAATTGTGACTTAAAAACTCAGAATTGTGACTTAATAACTCAGAATTGTGACTTAATAACTCAGAATTGTGACTTAATAACTCAGAATTGCGACTTAATAACTCAGAATTGTGACTTTATAACTCAGAATTGCGACTTAATAACTCAGAATTGTGACTTAATAACTCAGAATTGTGACTTAATAACTCAGAATTGTGACTTAATAACTCAGAATTGTGACTTAATAACTCAGAATTGTGACTTTATAACTCAGAATTGTGACTTAATAACTCAGAATTGTGACTTTATAACTCAGAATTGCGACTTTATAACTCAGAATTGTGACTTAATAACTCAGAATTGTGACTTTATAACTCAGAATTGTGACTTTTTAACTCAGAATTGTGACTTTATAACTCAGAATTGTGACTTAATAACTCAGAATTGTGACTTAATAACTCAGAATTGTGACTTTATAACTCAGAATTGTGACTTTTTAACTCAGAATTGTGACTTTTTAACTCAGAATTGTGACTTAATAACTCAGAATTGTGACTTAATAACTCAGAATTGTGACTTAAAAACTCAGAATTGTGACTTAATAACTCAGAATTGTGACTTAATAACTCAGAATTGTGACTTAATAACTCAGAATTGCGACTTAATAACTCAGAATTGTGACTTTATAACTCAGAATTGCGACTTAATAACTCAGAATTGTGACTTTATAACTCAGAATTGCGACTTAATAACTCAGAATTGTGACTTTATAACTCAGAATTGCGACTTAATAACTCAGAATTGTGACTTAATAACTCAGAATTGTGACTTAATAACTCAGAATTGTGACTTTATAACTCAGAATTGCGACTTAATAACTCAGAATTGTGACTTTATAACTCAGAATTGTGACTTTATAACTCGGAATTGTGACTTAATAACTCAGAATTGCGACTTTATAACTCAGAATTGCGACTTAATAACTCAGAATTGTGACTTAATAACTCAGAATTGTGACTTAATAACTCAGAATTGTGACTTTATAACTCGGAATTGTGACTTAATAACTCGGAATTGTGACTTAATAACTCAGAATTGTGACTTAATAACTCAGAATTGTGACTTAATAACTCAGAATTGTGACTTAATAACTCAGAATTGCGACTTTATAACTCAGAATTGCGACTTAATAACTCAGAATTGTGACTTAATAACTCAGAATTGTGACTTAATAACTCAGAATTGTGACTTTATAACTCGGAATTGTGACTTAATAACTCAGAATTGTGACTTAATAACTCAGAATTGCGACTTTATAACTCAGAATTGTGACTTTATAACTCAGAATTGTGACTTTATAACTCAGAATTGTGACTTAATAACTCAGAATTGTGACTTTATAACTCAGAATTGCGACTTTATAACTCAGAATTGCGACTTTATAACTCAGAATTGCGACTTTATAACTCAGAATTGTGACTTTATAACTCAGAATTGTGACTTTTTAACTCAGAATTGTGACTTTATAACTCAGAATTGTGACTTAATAACTCAGAATTGTGACTTTATAACTCAGAATTGTGACTTAATAACTCAGAATTGTGACTTTATAACTCAGAATTGCGACTTTATAACTCAGAATTGTGACTTAATAACTCAGAATTGCGACTTTATAACTCAGAATTGTGACTTAAAAACTCAGAATTGTGACTTAATAACTCAGAATTGTGACTTAATAACTCAGAATTGTGACTTAATAACTCAGAATTGCGACTTAATAACTCAGAATTGTGACTTTATAACTCAGAATTGCGACTTAATAACTCAGAATTGTGACTTAATAACTCAGAATTGTGACTTAATAACTCAGAATTGTGACTTAATAACTCAGAATTGTGACTTAATAACTCAGAATTGTGACTTTATAACTCAGAATTGTGACTTAATAACTCAGAATTGTGACTTTATAACTCAGAATTGCGACTTTATAACTCAGAATTGTGACTTAATAACTCAGAATTGTGACTTTATAACTCAGAATTGTGACTTTTTAACTCAGAATTGTGACTTTATAACTCAGAATTGTGACTTAATAACTCAGAATTGTGACTTAATAACTCAGAATTGTGACTTTATAACTCAGAATTGTGACTTTTTAACTCAGAATTGTGACTTTTTAACTCAGAATTGTGACTTAATAACTCAGAATTGTGACTTTATAACTCAGAATTGTGACTTAATAACTCAGAATTGTGACTTAATAACTCAGAATTGTGACTTAATAACTCAGAATTGTGACTTAATAACTCAGAATTGTGACTTAATAACTCAGAATTGTGACTTAATAACTCAGAATTGCGACTTAATAACTCAGAATTGTGACTTTATAACTCAGAATTGCGACTTAATAACTCAGAATTGTGACTTTATAACTCAGAATTGCGACTTAATAACTCAGAATTGTGACTTTATAACTCAGAATTGCGACTTAATAACTCAGAATTGTGACTTAATAACTCAGAATTGTGACTTAATAACTCAGAATTGTGACTTTATAACTCGGAATTGCGACTTAATAACTCAGAATTGTGACTTTATAACTCAGAATTGTGACTTTATAACTCGGAATTGTGACTTAATAACTCAGAATTGCGACTTTATAACTCAGAATTGCGACTTAATAACTCAGAATTGTGACTTAATAACTCAGAATTGTGACTTAATAACTCAGAATTGTGACTTTATAACTCGGAATTGTGACTTAATAACTCGGAATTGTGACTTAATAACTCAGAATTGTGACTTAATAACTCAGAATTGTGACTTAATAACTCAGAATTGTGACTTAATAACTCAGAATTGCGACTTTATAACTCAGAATTGCGACTTAATAACTCAGAATTGTGACTTAATAACTCAGAATTGTGACTTTATAACTCGGAATTGTGACTTAATAACTCGGAATTGTGACTTAATAACTCAGAATTGTGACTTAATAACTCAGAATTGTGACTTAATAACTCAGAATTGTGACTTAATAACTCAGAATTGCGACTTTATAACTCAGAATTGCGACTTAATAACTCAGAATTGTGACTTAATAACTCAGAATTGTGACTTAATAACTCAGAATTGTGACTTTATAACTCGGAATTGTGACTTAATAACTCAGAATTGTGACTTAATAACTCAGAATTGTGACTTTATAACTCGGAATTGTGACTTAATAACTCAGAATTGCGACTTTATAACTCAGAATTGTGACTTTATAACTCAGAATTGTGACTTTATAACTCAGAATTGTGACTTAATAACTCAGAATTGTGACTTTATAACTCAGAATTGCGACTTTATAACTCAGAATTGCGACTTTATAACTCAGAATTGTGACTTTATAACTCAGAATTGTGACTTTATAACTCAGAATTGTGACTTAATAACTCAGAATTGTGACTTTATAACTCAGAATTGCGACTTTATAACTCAGAATTGCGACTTTATAACTCAGAATTGCGACTTTATAACTCAGAATTGTGACTTTATAACTCAGAATTGTGACTTAATAACTCAGAATTGTGACTTAATAACTCAGAATTGTGACTTTATAACTCAGAATTGTGACTTTATAACTCAGAATTGTGACTTAATAACTCAGAATTGTGACTTTATAACTCAGAATTGCGACTTTATAACTCAGAATTGTGACTTAATAACTCAGAATTGTGACTTTATAACTCAGAATTGTGACTTTTTAACTCAGAATTGTGACTTTATAACTCAGAATTGTGACTTAATAACTCAGAATTGTGACTTTATAACTCAGAATTGTGACTTAATAACTCCGAATTGTGACTTTATAACTCAGAATTGCGACTTTATAACTCAGAATTGTGACTTAATAACTCAGAATTGCGACTTTATAACTCAGAATTGTGACTTAATAACTCAGAATTGCGACTTTATAACTCAGAATTGCGACTTTATAACTCAGAATTGTGACTTAATAACTCAGAATTGCGACTTTATAACTCAGAATTGTGACTTAATAACTCAGAATTGCGACTTTATAACTCAGAATTGCGACTTAATAACTCAGAATTGTGACTTAATAACTCAGAATTGTGACTTAATAACTCAGAACTGTGACTTTATAACTCAGAATTGCGACTTTATAACTCAGAATTGTGACTTTATAACTCAGAATTGTGACTTTATAACTCAGAATTGTGACTTTATAACTCAGAATTGTGACTTAATAACTCAGAATTGTGACTTTATAACTCAGAATTGTGACTTTATAACTCAGAATTGTGACTTTATAACTCAGAATTGCGACTTTATAACTCAGAATTGTGACTTTATAACTCAGAATTGTGACTTAATAACTCAGAATTGCGACTTTATAACTCAGAATTGTGACTTTATAACTCAGAATTGTGACTTTATAACTCAGAATTGTGACTTAATAACTCAGAATTGTGACTTTTTAACTCAGAATTGTGACTTAATAACTCAGAATTGTGACTTAATAACTCAGAATTGCGACTTAATAACTCAGAATTGTGACTTAATAACTCAGAATTGTGACTTTATAACTCAGAATTGCGACTTAATAACTCAGAATTGTGACTTTATAACTCAGAATTGTGACTTTATAACTCAGAATTGCGACTTTATAACTCAGAATTGTGACTTAATAACTCAGAATTGTGACTTTATAACTCAGAATTGCGACTTAATAACTCAGAATTGTGACTTAATAACTCAGAATTGCGACTTAATAACTCAGAATTGCGACTTAATAACTCAGAATTGTGACTTAATAACTCAGAATTGTGACTTTATAACTCAGAATTGCGACTTTATAACTCAGAATTGTGACTTAATAACTCAGAATTGTGACTTTATAACTCAGAATTGCGACTTTATAACTCAGAATTGTGACTTAATAACTCAGAATTGCGACTTTATAACTCAGAATTGCGACTTTATAACTCAGAATTGTGACGTAATAACTCAGAATTGTGACTTAATAACTCAGAATTGTGACTTAATAACTCAGAATTGTGACTTAATAACTCAGAATTGCGACTTTATAACTCAGAATTGCGACTTTATAACTCAGAATTGTGACTTAATTACTCAGAATTGTGACTTAATAACTCAGAATTGTGACTTAATAACTCAGAATTGTGACTTAATAACTCAGAATTGTGACTTTATAACTCAGAATTGTGACTTTATAACTCAGAATTGTGACTTTATAATTTTTTTATTATAAACTTTTTTAATTATAATTTTTTTTATCATTCAATGGCGAACGGGCTTCCACAAGTACCTAAATTCTGAGGTATGTGGTTTACTTCAACCATTTGTTCAACCATTTGGCGTATGTGAGCAATGCAGTCTGTTCAACCTGTGATGATGCCCTGCGCCACTAGAGGGAACAGTTTAGTTTGATTTCAGTCTGTTTAAAAATAACTACGACTCACCTCAACCAGGTGAAGAAGTGAAAGAGAAAGGGTGAAAAGACGAGACTCCGTGTCTTTACACGTATTAACTTCAGTAAACTCGAACGGACACACATTTTGAGGTAAGTTCAAATAATCTATTCTTCATGTACGTCTGATAAAAATGCGCTGATGTATTATTTCTTGTCTTTTCATGGGATTTAAAATGCGAATCATTTAGTTACGTAGTTATCCCTTACTGCAAACTTAATCAAAATGGCGGAAGTGTTGGTGCTCGACATGTTTATTTGTGTAATGTAACACGTTAAGTTCGGACATTTTTCTTAATAATATTATTAATTTCGTTTTCAGAAATGCTTTTTTGCAAGTTACAAATAATGAAATGACTTTAGCGACCAATGACTCTCAAAGTGCAACACTGTTCACAGTAAAATACATTGCGCTAATGTTGTTTTGAAGTCATACTTGCGTGATTTCAAGACGAATATTCAAAGTAAAAGAGAGCTTTTCACAAGTTGTCTCTGAATTAATGTGCGAATATAAAAACAACTTTACCTCAATCCTTCCACGTACTGTACCACAGACTTTTGAACTTTAGCTCTAGAAGTGTAAGTAAAGGAATGTATTTTCCATAAACAGAAATGCATTCTCTTTATGTATAATGCTACGAAATTTGTGTAGTTAAGTTTTTGCACTTTTTATAAGTAATCATCATAATAATAATGATAATGATGATAAATAATCATAAAAAAACTCTTCTACAATTCATTATTATGCATATATTTGGGTGTCAAGGTTACTTTGTGCATTTGTTACCCTGTTTGTTTGCTTCAGTTTAAATAAAAGTATTGATGGCCATTAATGTTTGCCATGACCAGAAGGTGCTTTGCATGTATGGCTTCTTTTACAATGTTTTGTTTTATATAAAAAACAGAACAGTATAATCAATTGGAAAGAAAAGAGCAGGAATTAAAAACAATCGACAAACCAACCATCATTTTGGCGCAAATGGGTTCTAAATTAAACTTTAATTTTATAATAATAATAATTGTTATATCCTTTTAAAATGTCCTTCTTTTTATGGGGATGGTAATTAATAAACTATAGTGTCACATTAGGTTGTACCATGAAATATCTTGTGTTTCCAAAAATAATGTCTTAAATCAGTGTCTCAATATTCTTTCAGTAAATGAGAGACGGTGAACTCTAAAATGAGTCAAAAGAAGAGAGAAGATGAGGATTCTGCCTCTGAAATGAGTTCTGCATCTCCTGGATCAAGCTGTGTGTCTCTGAAGAGTGACTGGTCCAAGATAAAACCTCATGACGTCAGTGATGCATTAGTGACCTCTGACCGCTGGTAAAGTCACTTTTCACAGAGAATTAAAAAAACATGCAGTGGTGTAAAAATGTGTTTGCCCCCTTACTGATTTTATTTTTATTTATTTTTTTGAATGTTTGTGGCAGTAAACAGACCTGGGTGTGGCTAGAAAACTCAGATGTGATAAACCGGAGTTAACACTCTTTCACTCTGGGCTGTATAGTTTTATATTTTGTTTTACCTTCGTTTCAAAACTGCATGATACGTTTACCTGTTACCTTTGACTGATATTTAAATTTGTTTGATGATCTGAAGCAATAAAGTGACAAACATGCAAAAAAATAAATAATCAGGGTGGGGACAAACACGTTTTAACACCACTTTAAATTATATAATATATTATATAATTGAAATTAATACTTTTATTTTCAATTAGTAATGAATAGCTCTCTTATAATGTTTGCATGCTTCATTAGATTCATCATTTTTAAAGGATTAATGAAGTGACACATTTAGATGGTTGTTTGTTGCCACCTATTTGTTAAACAAATAAATTTCTTAAGTCATTTCTAAAACCTTAAAAAGTCTAATTAACTAATTGTCATAATGTTGGCTTAGTCATAATTTTGACTTAGTAAATTATAATTTCACATTTTTATCTCATAATTTCTTCTCTGCTAGGTCTTAATGTCGACTTTTTTTTATCTTGTATCTTGTAATTTTGACTTTTTAAGTCATAATTTTGACTTTGTATATCATAGTTTTGACTTTTCCCAGAGATGGGTTGCAGCTGGAAGGGCAACCACAATGTAAAACATATACTGGATAAGTTAGCGGTTTATTCTGCTGTGGCGACCCCAGATTAATAAAGGGACTAAGCAGAAAAAAATGAATGAATAATTTTGACTTTAAGGATACTTTTTTTTCTACCTGGTAGAAACAGTCTTCCACATATATATCTTATCTGGCATACAAATTATGCTAGATCCAGGCTAAACATCAATTAAACATGCAAATCATCATCTTAAGAGCACAAGGCAGTCTCCACAATTGTTGTCCTTGAGGCTGAATGAAACCTCTATTTTTGTCGTAAAGATATGTGCAGGACATCATTCTAAACTGTAAAATTGTTTACAACATACACCACTCCCCCTCCCCCCAAAAATAATTTTGCCTTTGTAAATAAACAAGATGGCATATTTACCATTCTTTTCATGGAGATAGTCTACAGACATGTGCTGTGTCTGTTGTTAATGCTGCAAAATGGAACAAACATCTCGAACTGTTAGCTGTGTACTTCTGTTGCTTATGCATTTGCACCTGTATATCTGATGGTCATATCGCCCATACATGTGCACTCTTGCATCTTTATTATTTTTTTTTTAATTATTTTTTTTTTTAATGTAATTTTTTTTTTTGAGAGGAGTAAAATTTACATATGTGGTTTCAACAACCGGATGCATTTAGACCAGTTTTGTTTTATATCCATCTCGAATGTGTTTCCGAGGGCATTTACACCTGTTCATATCACTATTGGATAATTATCCAATCAGAAAAACACATGAAGTGATCAGGGGTCCGTTCTTCATACGTGGATTACTCTGGATTTGGTTATTGATTGACATGATTCAGGATCGTTTCATTCTTCAAAACTCATCCGAGAGTTGTTGTCACAACAACAGGTCTGGTAGTTTAAACCTGTTTGGGAGCAGGTTTATTTGCTATAAACAGGATTAAATCGGGTCATTTCAGCAAAGGTGATACTGAAAGTCGGTACCGAATGCTGATATTTTCTTACAGTAGTAATTATATACACTTGGAGAAATAGTAAAATAGTTATAAAAAATTTAATATATATGTATATGTTTAAGTTTAAAGTTTAAAAAATATTATATATAGATAAGTAAAACTTTTGCAATCTGCACTCTGAAATAAAAGTATAAAAACAGTCATGGGGTGGTTCTCCCTAAAGGGTTCAAAGAGAACATATATTAATAAGGACTTTTTAGACACAAACGAGTACTATTTTAAGGTACCAAACCAGCTTTAGTTCATGTATAATATTAGACATGCACAATATATTCAACTTGTTTTTTTTTTTTTAAAGGAATAATATTTTCTGCAGTCATGCACATGTTTTGACAGCTAATATGGCAGTGATTTGATGCTTCGCAAAAGTTGCAGACACCTTTACCAATATCAAAATGCTTTTTGGAGGCAAAATTAATTTGAACAGCCAGTTATTCTTTACACCGATTAAGAAACTTGAATAGGCCTATGCTACTATAATAAAGAAAATCCGGTCTAAATGTAAAACTAAATAAATAACTAAACACTCTTGACACATGTAAAGCCTGCAGCCCACAACAAAGATAGAAAGTTGTTGCGTATCATATTTAACAAACCGTTTCCTATAAAATTGATGTAATTTTGCTCACATGGATAATTGAATATTATTCAGAGGATGTCATTATGCTGCTGTGCCGTCAGCCAATCATTGCATTGCTTATCATGATTTTGAAGATCGATAGATCTATCCTTCACAACACACACAGCGATCTCAGATCAGTTCATCCAGACATTTTATTCTGATTCATGAACTTGCTTGAAGAATCAAATTAGCCAGAGATCAGTTATCAAGATTAAAAGATCCAGGATCTGCCAAATCATCTTAGATCACTTAAGCGAGGTACAGAGAACAGACCCCGGGTGTAAACAACCTCATAGCTTTGTTGAATGTGGTGTGAAAACACTAAGGGCTTGTCACTGGCATTTTTTAGCAACCTTGTCCTCTTTTTTTATTTTATGCCTGTTAGGGTTTACATAATAATTAAATATGCCGTCACTGCTTGCATAAATTATGATTCTGGTTAAGTATGACATCTGGCTAAGATTCAATATTATAGTCATTTATCTTGCTGAACATACCATAAAATATAACACATTAGAGATTTCTGTCAATCTGATGACTGGACCAAAGTTTTATTATCCAGAAGAGTACAAATGCATCCTGAATATAATCTAATTGATTATTTATTTTAGCTTTGATTAAGGTTTGGGAAAGACATTTTTACTCTATTTATTTGTTTGTTTGTTTGTTTGTTTGTTTGTTTGTTTATTTATTTATTTATTTTTATGTTTTGGGTATGTGGACTGTCAAGGGAGGAGCAAAAATAATTTACTTGTACTTGAAACATAAATAATGTGTAAGGTTGTTTATTTGGCAAATATTTGGGAACTAAAGTCCTTAGATGTGTCTAAAATGCTGTTTTATTTCTTTTGTCATCTTAAACAGGAGGAAGACACTAAGATCAGAGTCTCCAGAACCCAGTGGTGTTTCTCTGAAGAGTGACAGATCTATGGATTTTCCCCCTCAATTGAGTGATGAACCAGAGACCTCTGACCCTCAGTTAGTATCACTTAGTATAATATTTCTTACACACTGTAGGACAATTCAGATTAATAATTGTTTTAAAATCCAAATTAATTAACACTCAATACACCTCAAAATATTCACAAATTAAAAATGGTGTAAAATATTTACTTATTTTATTCAGGAGGAAAAAGAAACGTGAGCTGATCACACCAGTGCCCCACACTACATCCAACTATCAGACTTACACTATACAGGACAATACTGAAGCACAAACACTAAAGACTGGAGACCTGCAGAGAGTCAAAGACCAGCACAAAACCAGCATGAAGAATAAATATGAGAGATTATTTGAGGGAATCACACTCCAAGAGAACCAAACCCTCCTGAACCGGATCTACACCCAGCTTTACATCATAGAGGGAGAGAGTGAGGGAGTGAATGAAGAACATGAGGTTTTACAGATGGAGAAAACAGCCAGAACAAAACACTCACAACACACTCCAATCTACTGCAATGACATCTTTAAAGAGGAGAAAGAGCAAATCAAGACTGTTCTTACTAAAGGCATCGCTGGAATCGGAAAAACCGTCTCTGTGCAGAAGTTCATTCTGGACTGGGCCGAGGGAAAAGCCAATCAGGATGTAGATTTCATGTTTGTGCTTCCATTTCGAGAGCTGAACTTGATCAGAGATCATCAGTACAGTCTTCACAGACTTCTGCTGGACTTTCATCCTGAACTTGAAGATCTGGAGCCCAAGATTTATGAGGAGTGTAAAGTTGTGTTCATCTTTGATGGTCTGGATGAAAGCAGAATCACACTGATGTTTTCAGACGCTCAGAAAGTTTGTGATGTGACTGAGACTTCATCAGTGGCTGTGTTGATGTCAAAGCTGATGAAAGGAGAGCTGCTTCCCTCTGCTCTCATCTGGATCACCTCCAGACCAGCAGCAGCCAATCAGATCCCCTCCAAATACATCAAGCGTCTGACAGAAATTCAGGGATTCACTGAGCCTCAGAAGGAGGAATATTTCAGGAAGAGAATCAGTGAGCAGCATCAAGCCAGCAGAATCATCTCACACATCAGAAGAGCAAGAAGCCTCCACATCATGTGCCACATACCCGTCTTCTGCTGGATCTCATCCACTGTGCTTCAGAAGCTCCTGGAAGAAGATCTGAGTGCAGAAATCCCTCAAACTCTGACTGAAATGTACATCCACTTCCTGCTGATTCAGATCAACATGAGGAATCAGAAGTATGAAGAGAAAGATCCAGAGAAACTCCTGCAGTCCAACAGAGAAGTGATTGTCAAACTTGCTGAAGTGGCTTTCAAACAGCTGATGAAGGGCAATGTGATGTTCTATGAGGAGGACCTGATTGAGAGCAGCATAGATGTCTCTGACGCCTCAGTGTATTCTGGGATTTGCACTGAAATATTAAAGGAGGAATCTGTGATTCATCAGAGGAAAGTCTACAGCTTCATCCATCTGAGTGTTCAGGAGTTTCTGGCTGCTTTCTATGTGTTTTACCTTTATGTAATGCAGAATGTGGACACATCTCGTTTTTTAGATGTAATTCATAGTCTGCATAAGGAAGCAGTAGATAAAGCCATCAAGAGTGAGAATGGGCGTCTGGATCTGTTCCTGCGGTTCCTGCTGGGCATCTCACTGGAGTCCAATCAGAGACTCTTACAGGATCTACTGACACACACAGAGAAGAGCTCAGAGAGCATCAGGAGAAGCACACAGTACATTAAAGAGAAGATCAGAGATGGACATGGACTCTCCACTGAAAGATCCATCAATCTGTTCCTCTGTCTACTGGAAGTGAAAGATCAGACTCTGTCCAGAGAGATTCAGGAGTTTGTGAAATCAGACAAACAGTCAGAGAAGAAACTCTCTCCTGCTCACTGCTCAACAATCGCCTACATGCTTCAGATGTCAGAGGAGGTGCTGGATGAGCTGGAGCTCCAGAAATACAACACATCAGATGAGGGCAGAAGAAGACTGATACCAGCCGTCAGCAACTGCACAAGAGCTCTGTGAGTGTTTAATTGTTACTTTTTTGTTTCTTGTGTATTTTTATCTTGTTTTCAATTCTCTTGTTCTGCTCTTCTTTCAGTCTTGCTGGCTGTAATCTCTCTGCTCAGGATTGTGAAATTGTGTCGTCAGTTCTTCAATCCTCAAACTGTGTCCTGAGAGAGCTGGACCTGAGTAACAATGACCTGCAGGATTCAGGAGTGAAGCTGCTCTCTGATGGACTGAAGAGTCCAAACTGCCAGCTGGAGATACTGAGGTATTTAGAACATAATAATAATAATAATAATAAAAATAATAATAAATTTAATTTATAACACACTTTTCTAAGACCCAAAGTGCTTACAAGAAAGTAAAAAGCAACAAAGCACAGTAAAACAATGAAAATACAGTAAAATACAGTTTGGGTGCACAGAAAGAGAATGCACAACTCCCATGGTGCTGAGTTTGCAACAAGTCTGAAACAGCGTAGCACCTGAGGCAGAGCGTAGACTGCGAAAGGCAGAGGAAATAGATATCAAGTCACAAATGTAACCTGGAGCAGAACCATGAACCGCTTTATATGTTAAAATCAATGTCTTAAAATTAATACGAGACTTGACGGGCAGCCAGTGAAGCTGTTGGAGTACAGGAGTGATGTGGGACCGAGATGATGTATGTGTCAACACACGTGCAGCAGAATTTTGGATGTAGTGTAAAATCCTGAGAGAATTAGCTGCTAACCCTCCGAACAGAGAATTGCAAAAATCCAAACGAGATGTGATAAAAGCATGGACGAATCTTTCAGCATCAGGCCTCGAGAGGAAAGGGCGTATGCGAGCTATATTTCAAAGATGATAAAAGGTCGTTTTAGTAAATGTTTAAAATGAGGTTTAAGACCAAGCTGAGAGTCCAGGAGAACACTAAGATTACGCACATGCAGAAATGGTGATAAGACAGACCCATCCACTGTTAACTCAAATTCACTACACCTCTTGATGTTAGAAGGAGTGCCAACCAATAATATCTCTGTTTTTCGAACTATTCAGTTTAAGATAATTATGTTGCATCCAAGCTTTAATTTCAACTAAGCAAGCATTAAGCAAATATATTGATGTCGATAAATTATTATTATTATATTATAAGTTTGCAGCACAGCAATGATATCTAATAGCACATTTTTGCAGGATTTGACCAAGAGGCAACATATAAATACTAAAGAGAAGTGGACCAAGTACTGACCCTTGGGGGACACCATGACATAAAGGAACAGTATGCAATCTGTGACCCCCCACATAGATAAACTGTAAACTTCCAGAAAGATAGGATTTAAACCAATTTAGCACAATCCCAGTTATGAAGCCTGTCCAAAAGTATACTATGAGAAATTGTATCAAAAGCACTAAAATAACACAAGCCCCCGAATCAGCAATCAAGAGAAGGTCATTAACGGCCTTAACTAAAGCAGTTTCCATGCTATGTCCCGATCTAAAACCCAACTGAAATACATCAAACAGAGCATTTGCTTGCAGGGGTTCTTGCAGTTGCCCCACGACCACCCGCTCAAGAACATTCGCCAGAAAAGGTAGATTGGAAATTGTCCGATAATTAGACAGATCAGCAGAGTCACTGCCAGGCTTTTTAAAATCTGTGTAACAGCAGCAGTTTTCAGAGCAGGTTCGATAAAACCAGTGCTAAGTGAAGCATTCACAATAGTAGTAATATGGGGCACGAACACTGAGAGACAATTCTTCAGAACAGAAGTTAGATTAGATTAGATTAGATTAGATTCAATTTATTGTCATCATACATGTACAAGTACAAGGCAACGAAATGCAGGTAAATGGAACCCCCCGACCGTGCACAGACATCACAACTCCAGGGAAGACAGGTCACAGGAGGTGGAACAGGAAATAAAATACAATCAGGAAAAAGAGGCAAAAAGAAAGTCCCTCTCACCTTGCTCTTAAGTTAGAGCAATGTGAGATCAGGGATAAGAAAAAGCCCCAGCAATCTATCACAAAAACACACCGACAAGACATAACATTGCCACAGGGGATGGGAACAGGGGGTGTGGATATTGTCCGGTAAGGGCGGGCAGCCATCAGGTCCTGCAGCCATGGAGGCGCTGGTCGCAGACCCGCTCACCCCCTCCAGTGGGTGAAAGCATACGAAGGCGTTGGATTGGGGCCAGGAAGTGTCGTGCTGTGTATCTGTGTGTGTGTGTGCGTAAGCCTGTATAGTCCAACAGGTGTCCTTGACGGGAAGCAGGAATTTCAGAGCGTCTCCTTATCTTGCTATCCGGGAGAAGTTGTTTTCCTCCAGCCGAGGCCGTCTGGCAGGAGAAAAGAAAACACAGGGAAGCCGAAAGAGTAGAAAGATACTTCAACTTTAGGTCAATACCTGCCAATTTCACAGATATTTGAAATTGGCAGGTATTGACCTAAAGTTGAAGTTGGGAAAGGATCAAGAACACAGGATGAAGAGTTCAGTGACATAACAGTTTTTGCAACAAAATCATAATCGGCAATATTAAAAGAGGTCAGAAGCAGGAAGAACTGAAGGTGATGATGGCTCAACATATATTCAATTCAATTCACCTTTATTTGTATAGCGCTTTTACAATGTAGATTGTGTCAAAGCAGCTTCACATAGAAGATTATAGTGAATTGAAACCGTGTCAGTCCAGTTTTCAGTGTTGAACTTCAGTTCAGTGTCTTTTAGTATTCACTACTGAGAGTCCAAACACTGAAGAGCAAATCCATCAATGTGCAGCTCTACAGATCCTGAACCATGCAAGCCAGCGGCGACAGCGGAGAGGAAAAAACTTCACCAATTGGTGAAAGTGAAGAATTAATTAAACCAGGCTCAGGTGGGCACAACCATTTCTCCACTGGCCAAACATCTTGTGCAGAGCTGCAGTCTAGGCGCCGGAGAAGCTGATGTCAGTGAGACTCGTCTGTCCCTGGAGCGTCACAGGAATCCGTCTCATGCTCTCCACTCCTCCATGACCACCACAGCAGCTGCTCAGGATACGGCCTGGTCCAGGATTATGGAAACCTTGGGATCATCAATCACAAGCAGTGGAAGAGGAAATACTGTCAATTTTGGTTGTAAAGAAATTCAAAAATCCATCACAGTGCTCCGCAGTTGCAGAGGTGAAATTATTAAGAGGTCCAACCAGTGACTGTTCTAAACGAAGTCCTAGAGTTGGATTTTTGACTACAAATGATATGCGAGTAGTAGTCCCTTTTCGAGACCGTCAGCACATTATAATACTCCGTGAGATGCTGCTTAAACATAAGTTTGTGTATCACAAGCCCAGATTTAACATATTTTCTCTTCATTTGTCTTAACTCCTGCATAAATCAGGGCGACAATCTCGTAAATGAATTATGGATAAATGAATTATGGATAAATGAATTATGGTGATGCGTGTCTGTAGATGATCTCTGTGTGTGTCTGCAGGTTATCTGGCTGTATGGTGACAGAGGAAGGCTGTGGTTTTGTGTCTTCAGCTCTGAGTTTAAACCCCTCACACCTGAGAGAGCTGGATCTGAGCTACAATCACCCAGGACAATCAGGAGTCCAGCTGCTCCAACACACACTGGAGGATCCACACTATACACTGCAGAAACTCAAGTATGTGGGGCAGGGCTGTTATGATATTACATTTTTTACACCACAATTATTGTGGCTAAAAGAATTCATAATAATGACATTACATGTTCTCCAATATCTAAAATTTTACCCAGAACAAAATTACTATGAGCAAATTGTGTATTTTCTTAATCACATACTGAAACTGCATGGATTTCAAATTAGAAGCAACAACTGTGTAAAACATGCTGGATAAGTTGGTGGTTCATTCCGCTGTGGCGACCTCTGATTAATAAAGACACTAAGCAGAAAGGAAAATGAATGAATGAATGAAGTAAAATATAAAAGGAACACCGAGGACTGAAATACAAGCAACAACATCGACAAAATCAAATCAGATAATTGTGTGTGTATGTTTTGTCTCATAGTTTGGATGATGGAGGACGTTTAAGGATCACACCTGGACTACGAAAATGTAAGCCCTCTCTCTCTCTCTCTCTCTCTCTCTCTCTCTCTCACACACACACACACACACACAGAGTTGTGAATATTTAATAATGCTATAGATGATGTAATCTTGTGTTCAGATGCCCGTTTTCTCACACTGGATCCAAACACAGCACACACTCAGCTTGTATTATCTGAGGAGAACAAGACCGTGTCTCATGTGAAAGATCCTCAGCCGTATCCTGATCATCCAGACAGATTTGAGAACTGTGAGCAGGTACTGTGTAAAGAGCCTCTGACTGGTCGCTGTTACTGGGAGGTGAAATGGAGCGGCTCTGGTCTTATTGCAATAACATATAAAGCAATTGACAGAAAAGGTGGGATTGACTGTCGGTTTGGGCTCCATGAAAACTCCTGGTGTCTGTACTGCTGTGATACGAATTACAATTTCTGGTCCAATAATAAGAACGTTGATGTATTTGGTCCTTCAGCTCGTGATAATAGAGTAGGAGTGTATATGGACGTGCCGTCCGGCTCTCTGTCCTTCTACAGTGTCTCTGACACAAACACACTCACACACATACACACATTCAACACCACATTCACTGAACCCCTCTATGCTGGATTTTTGGTTTATCCTGAATCTTCCGTGTCCCTATGCTAGAGTTAACACACCTAAGAGAAAACTAACATCAGAAATAGTCAATGTGTATAGTGGGATAAAGTCAGAATGTAATATATATCTTTCTGAGCTGCATTTCATATATTTCTGTGTGATAATGAGCACAGGGTGAGACATTTCAGGCTTATTTGTTTATATCGAAAGCAAGAATAGAATGGATAAATGAATGATAGAGAGAGAGAGAGAGAGAGAGAGAGAGAGAGAGAGAGATTACACATGGTCTGCTTTTCTCAATCTCGTGTGTATTCTGATTTCTCCTCTCATTCATTTATTTTTATCTTTATAGCACTTTTTTACAATGCAGATTGTGTCAAAGCAATTTAACATGTGAAATTCTAGTCAATTGAAACTGTACAGTGTAATGTACATATCACTGCTGAAAGACAAAACACTGAAGAGCAGATTCACAAACCAAGCAAGCCAGTGGCGAGGAACAAACTTCATCAATTTACAAAAGTCAAAGTAAAAAAAACCTCAAGAAAAGAGTTGATTCAGCTGGGCTTCAGTTCTCCTCTGGCCAAACGTCCTGTGCAGAGCTGCAGTCTAGGCGCCGGAGACTGGAGAACGCTGGACGTCCATTATGTAGAAGCTGCAGGATCAATGCGGAGACTCATCTGTCACTGGGGTCTTTCAGGAATCAGTCTCATGCTCTCCACTCCTCCATGACCGTCGCAGCATCAGCTCAGGATACTGGCTGGATTACTGTATAGTTAAACTCTACATTGCAAATACTGCAAATATACAGTTTAAACGTGTGGGAGGCCGAATGGAGCGGTTTGGTTCATGTAGCAGTGACTTATAAGAAGATTGAGAGGAAAGGTGGGATTTATATGCTCTTGAATCGGTATGTTGTGTACACACTCATGCATGCTTATGCATTAATATAAACATTTTGCATTTCATAACTTTTACATTTCATATTTTTTTGCCTCCTGATTTTGTCATTTTGAAGAGGGTCTAACTGCAGGTCACTGGTGTTGGGTGTCTTTATTGTGTGGGTAGAGACTTGTGTTCTTGTAGAAAGCTCTTTTAGATGTCTTCAATGTTTCAAAGGATCCACAGACTAACATTTATCCATATAGACCATAGGTGTTCTACTCTGGAACACCTTCATTATTTGGATCAGATGTGTTAGAATAGGGTTGGAGCAAACCTGTGCTGCTGCCCTCCAGGAAATGAGTTTGAGACCCATAATATAGACTGCAGGAACTGTTACATTTTGCTTGGTGTTTGTTTTCCCTGCTCATAATATTAGACAAGTGTATTCTGCTATCCTGATATTATGCTGTAAGGTCATTGAGATCATTATTTTTAAAATGTCAGTGATTTATTATTTATTATTATTATTATTTTCAGCTATTGTTCCATTAGTAAGTTCACGTGTTTTTAGACTTTTCTTTTTAGCTGTTTTGTGTTTGTAAAAACATCATGTAATGTAATGCCAGATTAATAATTGCAGATTAATGATTAAATCTGTCTAACTGTAATTACAGTAATAAAATAAGCTTCAGATCAAGTGCAAGTAACATATCATGCTAATTGTAAGCACTAGGTAACTGTTTCTGTAATAAATCTCTGGACATGGTGAATCATGTTTACTGTGGTCATGTTACATCAGGTCAGATTCAGGGACACTAAACACAGATAAAGCAGTGCTGAGTGTTCAATCATGTAGACAGATAGAAACAGACAGGCATCATGTGCGCTCACACACACACACACACACACACACACACACACACACACACACACACACACACACACACACACACACACACACACACTCACACTGTCTGCTGTCCTCCATTTCATGTGTGTTTTATTTCTCCTCTCTTATTGTGTTTCTCTTCTTCATCTTCTCTGGTTTCTCTCTCTGATGTACTTAATAGATGTTGGAGTCTCTGTGAGTCTGTATTTTCAGGACAGTCGTCTCTCTGTGGGACACCAGTGAGTCCAGACAGAAACCACTGACCCATTCAGATTGACTGAACTGCTGAAACAGAAACAAATCTGATGACAGCACCTCCGTTTAACCTGTAATGACACTATACTCTTAGAGTTTGGATGTAAAGGGTAAGTTCACACTAAATTGAAAGTTATGGTGTTTATTATGCACCCCTGAGAACTTGGCGTCTGTGTCAGTATATGGTGCATGTTTGCAGGCACTCTGTAGTGATGTTGGATGGCCATGCATGATTTCCTCTTCTTGAAACAAAGCACAGGCACACTCAAGGTAATTTGTCAGATGTGGGACCAAGCGGGATATGTAAACATGCACTCTATATTTTTCTGTAATGTACCATTTCTTTGCATAGGTAAACTAGACACTCCCTATCTGTCTTATCAAGAGTATGACTAATCTCATATAGAGGCTACTTTTTATAGGGGGATATTAAACCAAATTTCTCAAGAGCTGTTTTTGAAGGGGGCACAAATGATTCAGCTAAAATTGTACTTTTAAGTAACCCCCGTGATTTGACAAGTATGCACTGAAAAGGGCAGTGAACCATCAGCATAGGCGGAGGGTGAACTAACTCCAGGGTAAGGCTAAGATATGTGCTGCCCTTTAATGCATTTAAAAAGATTTCCGTCCGACCAACAAAAGGTTTCAACAAAAGCACCGCCTATCAACAAACGTCTATTATATTCAACACGCACATTAAATTATTTTATTAGATTCATTCAATTATTATAGTCACTTTCGATATGCAACCAAGGGCCAGAAAATGAGTGGACCTAAATATGGTGGACCTCAGTGCCTACTCTTAAACTAAGTGTATAATAGCTAGTTTCTTATATTTATGATCTCTGGTAATATAGTAATTTATTAACAAGTGACATTTCAGCATCCAACCCTTTTGCAAAAATAAATAAATTGCAAAAATGTGTCAAGAATCCGAAATCATTCACTTTGCCACGAGGCCAATCGAAAACTGAACTTGTAATTCAGCAATAAATATATAAAAATAAGCATTTTTAAACTGTGATTAGGATACTGAATTTATTTTTTTTATTAAGCTAGACACAACAAAAAAGACCATGAAAATATGACAACATTAACTTGGTGTTTATTTGCGTTATCACGGGCTGTGGTAAACTTACTGGCAATTAAATTAGAGGAAACCATTGCAGAGTAAAGGTGATCCAGTAGCCATTAGCTAGCGTGAGTAATTGTTTGTTTAAATTATATTCATATTATTCAAAATACAAATTCAAACATAATTAAAAATCTTGACTTCCCATCACCCCTGTAGAAAACACAGCAGATTTAAAATGCTAAACAAGATTGCTACACTGGGCTAGAATACTACGTTACAATGAAAGAACCAAAGTAAGGCATTTCATTTAATACTGAAAACAAATTAAACCAGAATAATATATTATTATACCTCTCCCGTAATACTCATTTGTCATTTTATTTCTTACGTCCTTGACCAGCAAATCAGAAAAGTCTGCTGGCCAGCACTTTCAGTTTCGTTTTCAGAGCTGCTGCCAACTCCAGTCAAAAACAGCGCTCATCAGTGCAAAGTGCGGAGTTGGACAGTTCCATTTTTGTGCTGAGGGGGACTTTAAATTTGAGTGGCAAACTTACAATTACTAAAGTGTTCTGTTAATTAGTAACATTAAATTACATTCATAATCCGCCTTACACCCGTTACATGTTTTCAATGCAGTTTTTTTCTTGCTGCTATCTCCGTGGTCTCTGGTCAGGGGGAGGCTAAGCCTATGACCATCACTTTTGTTATGGAAGGCAGAAGACGCTCTAATAAAGACTAAACACTGCAGACTCCCAGGCAAGTTTATTACAGCACATTTCATACAAAATGATAATTCCAAGTGCTTTACATAAACAATAGTACAAGAAACAAGCGTAAGAAATAGAAATAAAAGAATCAAAATGATTAAAAACAGATTAAAATGTGTTAAAACAGGTTTTAAAGGAATGAAAAAGACATAATAGTGTGATCTGTGGGATGCAACACAATGCTCTGTCAGTTTAGGCACAGCTAAACAGATGTGTTTTACATGACTCCAGCATCCGAGAAGCTGAGAAACCCTAGACAGTATTATCCCTATTTACAGTATGATTAAACATCATAATTCATTGTAGTAAATTACTATGATAATATGGTATGACTAAATCTACTTTGATATTCTGTTTGGGGGTGATTGGTTGGGGTGAAACAGCCCTACTCTGTAAAGTTTAGATTCAGGCCTGAGAGATTTAGATGAGTCCAGTAAACACTGAGGTGAAGCAGTGAGAGAGTTTTTGATATAAGCTTGTGTTTGTGGTGAACACAGACTTTATGGAGCAGGACACATAATTGACACATCATACTTTGAACATCCACAAGTTAACACACACACACGCACACACACACACACACACAGTCTTGCTCTGCACTAGAGGAAGTTAAACTTGTCTTGATATGTGTGGAGTAAAAAGAAAACAAGACTAGAACAAATATACACACAAGATAGTCTTTTACATTTTTAACATTTTGTCTTAAAGTAGCCATGTAGTCGCATAAAATGAGCTGCTGTTTTGCTTTTGGTCTTCTATACGTGTATTGTCAAACAAGAAACAACAATATTTCAACAGTGCTGTTACAGAACAAAATGGCATATGTTAAAGTGTTAAAGTGATTTCTGATATGTACTTTGGCACTCTATTACTGAAAAATAAAAACTAAAACTAATTTATATTGTGAAATGTAGCAATGTGTGAAAAATCTGAGTTCCCATTTTTGCATTGTAAATACAGAATAATAAATAATAATAATTCAAAAAAGTAAGATCATTGAAATCATTGTCTTTTGTAATCGTATTGGAGTTTTTCGTATGGGTTTGCGGTACATAAATAATGTCGATTTGAGCAGTCCACTGCTTTTTAACATGTGATGATGATCTGCGCAAATAAAGGGAGCAGTTTAGTTTGATTTTGCATATCCTGTTTAAAAATAAAGATGACACACCTTAAGCAGGTGAAAGAAGTATAACAGAAAGGGGAAAAAGACGACATTCTGTGTCTGTACACGTAGTATTAACCTCAGTAAACTTGAACGGACACACGTTTTGAGGTAAGTTCAAATATTCTATTCTTCATGTAACCACGTCAAATAAAATATGCTGATGCTTTATTTCTCTTTTTTTCATGGGATTTAAAATGCAAGTCATATATTAGTTATTTCTTACTGCAATCTAAATCAAAATGGCGGAAGTCTTGGCGCTCAAAATATTTACATAATGTTTGTATCCCACTCTCTTTGTTTTATATTGAAAACATGCTGTACCTAGCATGTTGTTATATAGAAATATTCCAAGGCATGTGTTACCTTTAACATTTTGTGCAGCCTTTCACACACTGAGGATAGACGAAGAAATAACAATAAATAAATATATTGCTATAATGTTGATAGCTTCATTTAGATTGGATCATCTTTTTAGTATTATTTAGTAATAATTATCATAATATAATATATATATATATATATATATATTAATGATAATGATAATTAATATTAATCAAGCAAAATACTCCAGTCTTCTGTAATGTCTTCACCGTTCATTATTGTGCATGTATTTTGGCGTGATGTTATCTCGGAGTGTTTTGCATTTGGGGCCTTGTTTGTTTATATTAAAATAAAATATTGATGGCCGTTAATGTTTGCCATGACCAGAAGATGTTTTGATTGGACAGCTTATAATGTTTTGTTAAATATTTTTTAAAAATGTGATAAACAGTACATTATAATCAATTGAAGACAACAAAAGTGCAGGAATAAAAACCCATTTTAGAAACAACCATTTTAGCTCAAATGTGTTATAAATTCAAATTTAATCAGAGCTCAGTTATATTATTCTTTTAAAAATAGTATTATTATTATATTAACCTTTCACTATTTCTATGTTAATATGGAGATGGCATTTATTACACTAGTGTCATTCACATTATGTTTTATTATTTACTGACTCTAGTGTTTCCAAATATAATGCTTCTTAAATCAGTGTCTCGATATTCTTTCAGTAAAGGAGAGAGGGTGAACACTAAAATGAGTCAAAAGAAGAGAGAAAATGAGGACTCTGCTTCTGAAACGAGTTCTGCATCTGGATCAAGCTGTGTGTCTGTGAGGAGTGATCGGTCCATGGTTCTTAAAACTCCTTCACTCAGGGATGCATCAGTGACCTCTGACCCCCGGTAAGACACTGGTCATTCCAGCATTGACAGAAGAGTTTTTAACGTCACTTTTCACAGAGAAGAAAAAATACATACAGCTGTGTGAAAAAGATGTTTGCCCCTTACTGATTTATTATTTTTTTTGCATGTTTGTTGGCAGTGGTCAGGCCAGGGTTTAGCTAGAAAAATGTAACTCGGTGTGATAAACCAGAGTTAACACTTTTTCAAATGATTCAGTTTTGTATTTTGTTTTAGCTTCATTTCAAAACTGCATTATGTGTTTACTTGTGTTATCTTTGACTGTTATAACATTAGTTTGATGAACTAAACCCATAAATTATAGCATGCAAAAACCCCAACTTCACACCACTGTGTGTTAGTTAATGTGTCGTGATCTCATCAGCGATCTAGTAGCTGCAGATCGCTTAAGGACTACAAATCCGCCATTTCTGGAGTACATTTCTGGAGTCATCCATTTCCTTTATATTAGGTTATATTAAGTTTGCATAATTAAGGGCGTGGCCACTTGAGTGACTGCTAGGTCTCGCTGCTCACTGTCTCTTCACCTCGGCTGAATCCGGCTAATTAGCCGCTGAGCTTGGCATATCATGTTTTTGTTTGGGTTAATGTTTCTTTACACAGTCAGTTGCCTTGTGGCATTATTTCCTACAATTATCAGATGATATGGGATGCTGTGTGCACTTAATTGTGCTCACATACCGTTCAAGTTGCCTCCGTTTCCCATGTGAGTGAAATTTTATACTTCTATACCATCTCTATAAATGTATTTGTTTTATTTAAGATAATTTGTCATTTTCTTAAGACCTGTAAAGCACTCTAGAATCTGACAGATTGATTAGCTGTAGGCTCTAGAACAGTAGCGTGAAGCGCTGTCATACAGCGTTATGCTGGATTTTATCAATAGGCTTGCGTTTACTAACACAGACTATATCTGAAGTGTTTGGAAGTTATTCAGGTTTTCCCCTGTAGAAAAACATCATAAGAACAATGTTTAGAGGCTTACTGTATTACTACAGTGTTTTTAAAAGTCTAAACACTTTATTGATATAGTGTACAGCCAAGCACATGTGGTCAGAACACAAACGAGTCACAGAAAATAAAGTATTAAGCATTCACTCAAAGTAAAATCTGTCTAAGCCAGGTCAAAGCAAAATGCCAGCAGGTGTCTGTAGCTCCGCTCACTCTCCACTTCTTTGCCCTTGTTTGGTGTTCTGCCGTGGGTGCAATGACGCGCGAACAAAATGGCGAAGGTTGGCCACGCCTACTTGTTGCTTCATTTGCAGTGTTCAGAAACCCTCCAGCTCACGCATGGGTAAGCGCCAATCTGCCACTAGCTTACAAGATGGCTTCCTGTTCCGAGTCTGTTCGTGCCATAGTTCCTATCGTCGTTCCTGTTCCTGAAATGCCATCACCTGAGCCAACAGAATGGCCACCACCACCTGAGTTGCCTGATCAGCTTCCACCACCAGAGCTGTTACTGCCAGAGCTGCCACCGCCACCTCCAGAGCTGCCAGATCCTCAGTCACTGCCAGAGCTGCCAGATCCTCCAGAGCTGTCAGATCGTCCGCTGCTACCGACAGTGCTTGCTAGAACCACTGTCATCAGAGCTGCCGCCACCAGAGCCGCTGCTAGAGCCAGTGCCGCCAGTACTGCCAGAGCTGCCACAACCAGAGCTGCTGCTGCCGCCTGAGCTTCCTGAATGGCTGCCGCCACCTGACCTTCCTGAATGGCCGCTGCCTGAGCTTCCAGAATGGCCGCTGCCTGAGCTTCCAGAATGGCTGCCGCCTGAGCTTCCAGAATGGCTGCCGCCTGAGCTTCCAGAATGGCTGCCGCCTAAGCTTCCAGAATGGCTGCCGCCTGAGCTTTCTGAATAGCCGCTGCCTGAGCTTCCTGAATGGCCACTACCGCCTGAACTTCCTGAATGGCCGCTACTGCCCGAGCTTCCTGAATGGCCGCCACTGCCCGAGCTTCCTGAATGACCGCCGCAGGCTGAGCTTCCTGAATGTCCGACGCCACCTGAGCTTCCTGAATGTCCGACGCCACCTGAGCTTCCTGAATGTCCGACGCCACCTGAGCTTCCTGAATGTCCGCCGCCGGTTGAGCTTCCTGAATGTCCGCCGCCGGCTGAGCTTCCTGAATGGCCACTGCCGGCTGAGCTTCCTGAATGTCCGCCGCCGGCTGAGCTTCCTGAATGCCCACTACCGCCTGAGCTTCCTGAATGGCTGCTGCCTCCTGAGCTACCTGAATGACCTCCGCAGGCTGAGCTTCCTGAATGTCCGCGGCCGCCTGAGGTTCCTGAATGTCCGCCGCCGCCTGAGCTTCCTGAATGTCCGCCGCCACCTGAGCTTCCTGAATGTCTGCCGCCGCCTGAGCTTCCTGAATGTTCGCCGCCTGAGCTTCCTGAATGTCCGCCGCCCCCTGAGCTTCCTGAATGGCCGCCGCTGCATGAGCCTCCTTACTGGCTGCTGCCTCCTGAGCTTCCTGAATGGGCGCTGCCTCCTGAGCTTCTGAATGTCCGCCGCCTGAGTCACATGAATGGCTGCCAGAGCCATGTGACTTGCCAGAGCCGTGTGATTTTCTCAGTGCTCCTTGAACCCAAGCCTTCTGATCCACTGGGGTTATATGAACTGCCAGTGCTCCTTGACCCAAAACCTTCTGATCCACTGGGGTTATATGACATGCCAGTGCCTCCTGAGCCAAAGCCTCCTGACCCACTGTGGGTGTATGACCCGTCTATGCCTGCTGAGCCCCCAGATTTACCACAGCTCCAAGCCCTCCACAGCTCCGCTTCAGGCCCTTCGTAGCTCCATGCTCCAGGCCCTCCGCAGTTCCAGGCACTCCACAGCTCCACGCTCCAGGCCCTTCACGGTCCAGGCCCTCCGCAGCTCCACGCTCCAGGTCCTCCAAAGCTCCATACTCCAGGTAACCCTCCGCTGCATGGTCCTCCTGACCCTCCATCCCTCCCCCTCTTCCACCTCCGCTCCCTCCTCCCGCCTTAACTGTGTTAGGAGCGTCTGGAATCCGCTTCTTAGAGGGGGGCTATGTCATGATCATCAGCAATCTAGTAGATGCAGATCGCTTAAGGACTACAAATCCACCATTTCTGGACCCAATTATACAACACACACACACACTCACACACAACCGGTTCTAGAACAAGACTGAAAGCACTCCCACAGCTGAAGCTGCTTAAGGACTGATTAATGCACTACGTAAGGAGCACAAACACTATGACTTGTTATATGTTTAGTCTGTTGAGTCTTGTTATCTGTTTAGTGACACTACAACGCGTTTTCTTTTGTCTTGTTTATTTGTTTTATCCTGTTTGCTGCCTGCATTGTGACCATCTGCCTGTTATTTTGCCTATGACTCTGGATTGCCCTTATACATCTGTTTGCCCCTGTATTGACCACTGCTTGTCTGACCATTCTAATAAACCTGTATGTGGATGCGCACCTCTGTTGTCAGTGTCATACCCCTGATTACATAATGATTCAATAACCCTCTAATAAAGATTTCATGCTTCGTTAGATTCATCATTTTTAAAGTATTATTGAGGTCACACAGTGTTACAGTGTCATTTATAAAGGCTTAAAAAAATCATATTTACTAAGTCAATTACAATAATTTAGTAAGTCATAATATATACACAGTACATTTAATTTATTCTCCTTCAGCTTAGTTCCTTATTTATCAGGGGTCACTACAGCGGAATAAACCACCAACTATTCCAGCATATGTCTTATGCAGCGTATGCCCTTCCAGCCACAACCCAGTACTGGGAAACACCCATACACACTCATTCACACTTATACACTACGGCTAATTTAGTTAATCAATTCCCCTATAGCACATGTGTTTGGACCGTGGGAGGAAACCGGAGCACCTGGAGGAAACCCACGTCAACACGGGGAGAACATGCAAACTCTGCTAACCACTGAGCCGTCATGTCGCCCTAATGTTTACCTTTTATCTTGTAATTTTGACTTCTCATAATTTCAACTTTTAAAAATGTAAACTTTTTAAGTCATTAATTTGGACATTTGATCTCATAATTTCAATTTAGTAAATCATAATTTTGACTAAGTAGATCATAGATTCGTTTTTTATCTTTTAATTTTGATTCTGCAAAGTCATCATTTTGACTTTAAAGCATGTTTTTTTTCTTACCAGGTTGAAACAGATTCCCATACACACACACACACACACAAACACACACACACACACACACACACACACACACACACACACATATATATATATATATATATATATATATATATATATATATATATATACATACATACACACAGTACATTCGGAATGTATTGATAGCTCTTTACTTTTTCCATATTTTTATGTTACAGTCTTATTCCAAAATGTGTTAAATTGATTTACTTTTTCAACATTCTACACACAATACCCCATGATGACAATGTGGAAAAAGAGTTTTTAAAATTGTTGCAAATTTATAAAAAAAAAAAATTACCATGAATTTATTGATTTATTTTATTTATTTATTTTTTTACTTTTTTAGAAGAAAAAAGATATGTAAGCTGAGCACATCGGTGCCACACTCTACATCCAACTATCATACTCACATTATACAGGACAATATTGAAGCACACACACTGGAGACTGGAGACCTGCAGAGAGTCAAAGACCAGCACAAAACCAGCATGAAGAACAAATATGAGAGATTATTTGAGGGAAATGAACTCCAAGAGAACCAAACCCTCCTAAACCGGATCTACACCCAGCTGTACATCATAGAGGGAGAGAGTGAAGGAGTGAATGAAGAACATGAGGTTTTACAGATGGAGAAAACAGCCAGAACAAAACACTCACAACACACTCCAATCTACTGCAATGACATCTTTAAAGAGGAGAAAGAGCAAATCAAGACTGTTCTTACTAAAGGCATCGCTGGAATCGGAAAAAACCGTCTCTGTGCAGAAGTTCATTCAGGACTGGGCCGAGGGAAAAGCCAATCAGGATGTAGATTTCATGTTTGTGCTTCCATTTCGAGAGCTGAACTTGATCAGAGATCATCAGTACAGCCTTCACAGACTTCTGCTGGACTTTCATCCTGAACTTGAAGATCTGGAGCCCAAGATTTATGAGGAGTGTAAAGTTGTGTTCATCTTTGATGGTCTGGATGAAAGCAGAATCACACTGATGTTTTCAGACGCTCAGAAAGTTTGTGATGTGACTGAGACTTCATCAGTGGCTGTGTTGATGTCAAAGCTGATGAAAGGAGAGCTGCTTCCCTCTGCTCTCATCTGGATCACCTCCAGACCAGCAGCAGCCAATCAGATCCCCTCCAAATACATCAAGCGTCTGACAGAAATTCAGGGATTCACTGAGCCTCAGAAGGAGGAATATTTCAGGAAGAGAATCAGTGAGCAGCATCAAGCCAGCAGAATCATCTCACACATCAGAAGAGCAAGAAGCCTCCACATCATGTGCCACATACCCGTCTTCTGCTGGATCTCATCCACTGTGCTTCAGAAGCTCCTGGAAGAAGATCTGAGTGCAGAAATCCCTCAAACTCTGACTGAAATGTACATCCACTTCCTGCTGATTCAGATCAACATGAGGAATCAGAAGTATGAAGAGAGAGATCCAGAGAAACTCCTGCAGTCCAACAGAGAAGTGATTGTCAAACTTGCTGAAGTGGCTTTCAAACAGCTGATGAAGGGCAATGTGATGTTCTATGAGGAGGACCTGATTGAGAGCAGCATAGATGTCTCTGATGCCTCAGTGTATTCTGGGATTTGCACTGAGATCTTTAAGGAGGAATCTGTGATTCAGCAGAGGAAAGTCTACAGCTTCATCCATCTGAGTGTTCAGGAGTTTCTGGCTGCTTTCTATGTGTTTTACCTTTATGTAATGCAGAATGTGGACACATCTCGTTTTTTAGATGTAATTCATAGTCTGCATAAGGAAGCAGTAGATAAAGCCATCAAGAGTGAGAATGGGCGTCTGGATCTGTTCCTGCGGTTCCTGCTGGGCGTCTCACTGGAGTCCAATCAGAGACTCTTACAGGATCTACTGACACACACAGAGAAGAGCTCAGAGAGCATCAGGAGAAGCACACAGTACATTAAAGAGAAGATCAGAGATGGACATGGACTCTCCACTGAAAGATCCATCAATCTGTTCCTCTGTCTGCTGGAAGTGAAAGATCAGACTCTGTCCAGAGAGATTCAGGAGTTTGTGAAATCAGACAAACAGTCAGAGAAGAAACTCTCTCCTGCTCACTGCTCAACAATCGCCTACATGCTTCAGATGTCAGAGGAGGTGCTGGATGAGCTGGAGCTCCAGAAATACAACACATCATATGAGGGCAGAAGAAGACTGATACCAGCCGTCAGCAACTGCACAAGAGCTCTGTGAGTGTTTTTTAAGTCACAATTTTAGCTTCTTGTGTATATTTAGATTGTTTTTAATTCTTTTGTTCTGCTCTTCTTTCAGTCTTGCTGGCTGTAATCTCGCTGCTCAGGATTGTGAAATTGTGTCGTCAGTTCTTCAATCCTCAAACTGTGTCCTGAGAGAGCTGGACCTGAGTAACAATGACCTGCAGGATTCAGGAGTGAAGCTGCTCTCTGATGGACTGAAGAGTCCAAAGTGTCAGCTGGAGATACTGAGGTATTAAGAACATATAAAAGATAATGTACAGACAGCTGGTCATAATGTTGCTGTTTGTAGATGTTCTGTCTGTCTGTGTGTGTCTGCAGGTTGTCTGGCTGTATGGTGACAGAGGAAGGCTGTGGTTTTGTGTCTTCAGCTCTGAGTTCAAACCCCTCACACCTGAGAGAGCTGGATCTGAGCTACAATCACCCAGGACAATCAGGAGTCCAGCTGCTCCAAAACACACTGGAGGATCCACACTATACACTGCAGAAACTCAAGTATGAAACTCAACTAAACTAATGTAAACTATTTAGATAAACCCTCTGCTCCAACATGTGTGTCAGTAATTTTCAAGTAATTTAGTAAATCCTGACAGAATCATTTTAAATCAAGACGTTTTAATTCCAACACCAGTATGTTTATATATTCTGCTCAAAAACTAAAGGGAACACTTAAACCACACAAGCTCACTCCAAGTGTTCCCCTTTTCTTTGAGCACTATATATTAGTACTGCGAAACCATTTTGCTACTAATAATGCTGTTCAACATTCTTTGCTGTTTGTGTCCCCATTTAGTTTAGAGAGTGGAGGAGATTTCAGAATCACACCAGGATTGAGAAAATGTAAGTCTCAAACACATGCATACTTTTGCATTTCCATCATTTGTTTCTGATGCAGTACGAAACCATAAACATAGTTGTTCTAACTTCCCTTACTGTGAGCATGAGCACCACTGAGAAGAAGAAACACATAAATGTTGGCATAGAGCACATAAACTAAACTGAATTTCAGCAGAACCAGTTACACAAACCATATATAATGCTTACAGTCTTATGCAAAAGTTTGGCCACCCCTGATAATTTGCATAATTGAAAGTCATAGCCTGCTGGCCTTTCAAATCAGCAGTTTCGTTTGGATATATTTTATAGTCTAGGGGAAAAGTAACATTTCAGTTCTGACATGACACTTATTTAATCAACAGATGCGAAGCAATTTCAGTCATAACAAAAACAGACAGGTGCAAAAATAATGGGCATCCCAACAGAATAATGGCATCAATCTTTTGTAGAGCCACCTTTTGCTGTAATAACAGCCTGTAGATGCTTCTTATAGTCAAGGAGAAGTCCCTGAATTCTTGCTAAAGGAATTTTGGATCATTCTTCCTTGCAAAAAAAAAAAAGCGAGCGATTGCTCCATATTTTCAATTTCTGCACAGAGAGGTCATGCTTTGATCTTCAATGAGTCTTACGCAGTCACATGTTGTGATTTCACAGTTCAGAGTTCAGCAAGCTTGAACTTAGCACCGCATTGAACTGCGAACCTTGTCGCACGAGCTTGCGTTTCTGGTCTGACGCAATTTACTGTGATCTTCTCTTATAAAGAAAGAGCACATCATTATGCAGCCACAGACAGGTGCCCAATTTCTTTTGCATAAAACTGTGACTAAAATGTTAAGCTTACCATTGATTCCCTCTGCAATTCCTTGTCAGAAAAATATGTTAGTCTGTGTTTGTAGTCTCTGTAACTTTTATTAAAAAGTTATTTGTTTTCAGACACCATTGATGCCAAATGTGTATTAAATCAGGCTAATAGAAACTTAGCAGCCCTGCTGAAAAATCCAGCTTAAACCAGCCTAGGCTGGTTGGTTGGTTTTAGCTGGTCGACCAGCCTGGTTTTAGAGGGGTTTTGGCCATTTCCAGACTGGTTTCCAGCCATTTCCAGCTTGGTCTTAGCTGGTTAGGCTGGAAAATGACCAGGTAATTCCAGCTAAACCAGCTTGACTAGTCTGGTTTAAGCTGGACATAGCTGGTTTTGGCTAGGCTCCCAGCTTGTCTAGGCTGGTCAAGCTGGTTTTAGCTGGTCATTTTCCAGCCTGACCAGCTAAGTCCAGGCTGGAAACAGCTGGAAACCAGCCTAGAAATGGCCAAAACCCCTCTAAAACCAGGTTGGTCAACCAGCTAAAACCAGCCAACCAGCCTAGGCTGGTTTAAGCAGTTTTTTTCTGTAGGGTGTACTGACTTGTTTTCACCTTTTTGCGTTCAGATGCTTGTCATCTCTCACTGGATCCAAATACTACACATAGTCGTCTGATCCTGTCTGAAGAGAACAGAAGAACAACACATGTGAAAGATCATCAAATTTATCCTGGTCATCCAGAGAGATTTGAACACTATGAGCAGGTTCTGTGTAGAGAGACTCTGACTGGACGCTGTTACTGGGAGGCTGAATGGAGCGGCTGGGGTCATACTGCAGTGGCTTATAAAGGAATCAGCAGGAAAGGAGGAAGCGACTGTTGGTTTGGACTCAATGATAAATCCTGGAGTCTCTATTGTGGTGATAATATTTACTCTGTTTGGCACAATAATAAGAGGACAAACATCCCCACTCCTTCATCTCCCTCTAATAGAGTAGGAGTGTATGTGGACGTGCCGTCCGGCTCTCTGTCCTTCTACAGCATTTCTGACACACACTCTCTCACACACTTACACACGTTCAACACCACATTCACTGAAGACCTCTATGCTGGGTTCAGGGTTTTTCCTGATTCTTCAGTGACTCTGTGTAATATTTAAAAAACACTTTAAAGATATGAAGCATGAAGGGGAAGAAACACAAAAATGTTGCCATAGACAAGTAGTTCTTAGTCCTTAGTCCTCGCACTTTGTTCATTCATTCATTCATTCATTCATTCATTCATTTTCTTTTCGGCTTAGTCCCTTTATTAATCTGGGGTCGCCACAGTGAAATGAACCGCCAACTTATCAAGCATGTGTATTACACAGCGGATGCCCTTTCAGCTGCAACCCATCAGTGGGAAACACCCATACAAACTCATTCACACACATACCAATTCACTTATACTACATGTTTTTGGACTTGTGGGGGAATCCGGAGCACCAGGAGGAAACCTACGCAAACATGGGGAGAACATGCAAACTCCACACACAAACGCCAACTGACCCAGCCGAGACTCGAACCAGCTACCTTTTTGCTGTGAAGGAAACATGCTATCCACGGCGCCACTGTTCCACCCACTTTGTTCCATTCGACTGTAAATGCCCTGCATGTTCAATTCAAAGGGTAACGTGTGCAGAACATAATTCAGTTAAATAACCCCGTACACGTCTGTAATAAATGGAAACACCACAAACAGTGGTATAGCACGAATCATTTTTTTTAATGTGCAGTATGTAGAATTGAACTAGTGGTTGACGTAGGTATTGCAGTCTAAATTCAAAGTATCGGAGAGGGGTTTTTTTCACTCGGCCCCTCCAGTTACGACACAACGCAGACACAGGTTACCAGATGGACAGCACAAACATGATCGAGCTTGTAATATTTGTCACTATTGGGCATCAAAATAACGTTGTCCTTAGACGCTGGCTAGACATTGAATTTTGGTCACCTGACATCACAACCTAAATCTAACCTAATATTGACGTCTTATGATGTTGTTTGCCTGCTGCACAATACCTAAATGCACTACAGAATGTTACATTAACATGTAAACACCTCAGCTTTTTACAGCGTAATTCTCACTAAATGCTCTTGTGTACTTTTGAAGGGGCAACTTTATACTCATACTTTGAGTAATATTTACAATAGATACTTTTACTCTACTTACACTACATTTTTAGGCAAGTAATGGTACTTTTATTTGAGTATGAGTTCTCAGTACTCTTTCCACTGTAATCAACATTGCAGAAAACAACTGTCTAAGGGCAATTTTGAGTGAACAGTGAAAAAGTATTAAATTATTTATTCAATGTTTGTTCTTATCCTCATCGTAATAAAGTTTTGCCTTTAAAAAAAAAATGTTAATGGACCCGTGAGCATCAGAGGTGAATCTATAATGATGTTTTGCGCCACGAGAGGGTGCAGTTTAGCTAGACTTTCAGCCTGGTTAAAAATACAGACACACACAATAACCAGGTAAAAACGAAAGAGAAGATGACATTCTGTGGCTTTTACCCTTAGTAAACCTGAATGTGTTGTGATTGTATGTTATGACGTGTGTGGCCACTAGATGGCACCAGAGGTTTGTAAGGGGTTATGTGAAATGGGAGCAGGCGTTAGAACAAGACGGCATCAGGCAGACTGCACTTGTAAATAAAGAAGACGCTTGTTCCAACTTGGCGTCATTATTATAAGACACGAACATGACATGGTACCAGGAGAAAACTGTAAAAGTCAACACAGATTTGAAACCGCCGGAAAGCTTGAAACTAGCGGGAAATGTTGACTATAACTGGCGCACCTTCAAACAGCAGTTCCATCTGTATGTTGCAGCGATGGGACTCGAGACGAAGCCAGATGCTAGAAAGGTGGCGCTGCTGCTAACAATTGCAGGGCCATAGAAGTATATAACACGTTCTTGTTTGACAACCCTGGTGATGGTGACAAGTTGAATGCGGTGCTGAGCAAATTTGACGCTCCTTGTTCTCCGAAGAAGAAGGAGACGTACGAGAGGTACGTGTTTCGGTCTCGCACACAGTGGGAGCATGAGCCGTTCGATAGCTTCCTGATGGATCTGTGGTTAAATTTGCAATCCTGCAACTTCGCGATGCTGAAGGACTCAATGATCCGGGATCAGATCGTTTTCGGTGTGGAGGATAATAAAGTCATGGAAAGGCTACTACAGAAGACTGAGCTGACGCTGGCAGGGGCTATTAAGTTATGCCAGGTGAGTGAGTTGTCACACAAACATGTAAAGACGTTCAACGAGATGTCTGCAGTAGCTTCAGCACAAGTGAGTGACGGTGCAGCAGTGGTTGGAGCAGTAAAATATCAACAGAAAAGACGCATACAGACCCGGCCGGCACAGCAGATGGAGGAAATGATGTACAGCTGTAAGCGTTGCGGCTTGCGGCACAAGCCCAGGCAGTGTCCAGCTTTTGGTAAGAAATGCTCCAGCTGCCAATTCAAGAATCATTTTGCTAAACAGTGTTTCTCCAAACAAAAGGAGAGCATGAGAGGAAAAACTGTAAACTTAGTTGAGGAGCCTGATCTCAGTGATACATTCTTTGTTGGACTAGTAAATTGTGAGAATGAACAAGAAAATAATACAGACAAAGAAAATGAAGAGGAAAGTGAAGATAAATGGATGTCTCCAATACTGATAAACGGAACTATAGTCAACATGAGATTGGACACTGGTGCAAAAGCGAACCTCATAAACATGAATGATATAAAAGCAATGGAAAATAAGTCACACATAAAGAAGAAAGAATCAGGATTAAAAGATTACAAAGGGCGGCCAATTAAATGTTTGGGAAATTCTCAGATCTGTTTAAAGGGTTTGGTGTTTTGCCCTTCACATATAAAATACAGTTGAAGGAAGATGCTCATCCAGTTGTGCAAGCAGCACTTAGAGTTCCGGCTCCATTAAAGGATGGCCTAAAGAAAGAGTTGGACAGAATAATCAGGTTGGGAGTGATCAAAATGGTTAATGACCCTACAGACTGGGTCAACTCAATGGTCATCACAAAGAAAAAGAATGGTGAGCTGAGAATATGTTTGGATCCTAAAGACTTAAATGAGAGCATAAAGCGTGAACACTATCAAATACCCACATGTGAAGAAATCACCAGTGAAATGTCAGGTGCCAGGTGCAGCTGAGACTGGAAGAAAACAGCACAAAGTACTGTACCTTTAATACTCCCTTCGGCAGATACTGTTTTCTCAGACTGCCTTTTGGAATAAAGTCAGCACCTGAAATATTCCACAAAGCCATGGAACAGATCATAGAGGGCTTGGAAGGAGTTCGAGTCTACATTGATGACATCATCATATGGGGACCCACAGCTCAAGAACGCAGCGAGAGACTGTGATGGAGTGCATACAAAAGTATGGACTAAAACTCAACAAGAATTAGTGTGAATTTAGCATGATAGAAATCCTGTTCCTGGGAGATAAGCTCGTGGTGTTCAACCGGACCAGGATAAAATACATGCAATACAGAACATGGCAAGGCCCACTGACAAGACAGGTGACAGACATGGGGATGGTCAATTTCATAGGCAAATTTATTCCCAATCTAGCAGCGAAAACATCATGTATACGTGAGCTTCTGCACAGAGACTGTGAGTTTAAATGGACAGCTAAACATGAGAATGAGTGGCAGCAACTTAAGATCACACTGACCACAGCACCCGTATTGTCATTTTATGACCCCACCAAGAGGATTAAACTATCTACAGATGCTTCCAAAGATGGCATATGGGCTGTTTACTCCAGGCTGAGGGAGAGCACTGGAAACCGGTAGCCTATGCTTCTAGGGCTATGACCAAAACTGAATGCCGATACGCTCAGATTGAAAAAGAATGTTTGGGGCTGGCGTATGGTTTGGAACGCTTTCATAGCTATGAGTATGGGCTGCCATCTTTCACAGCTGAGACTGACCATCGACCACTGGTCTCCATCATCAAAAAGAATCTGAACGAAATGTCTCCACGGATACAACGTTTAATGATGAAGATGCAGAGGTATGATTTTGAACTGATATATACTCCAGGAAAAAACCTAGTCCTCGCGGATGCTCTATCCAGGGCAACTGCAGGCAACAGTGTGAGTACAACTGACGAGGACATACAATGTCACGTGAATATGGTGTCAGCGGCACTGCCTGTGTCGGACACAAAGTCGAGTCAGATTGTGGAGGTTACAGCAAAGGATGTGGAGTTGCAGCATGTCATGAAAAACATGGATGAGGGATGGCCAGTTGGTGCATCTTTGGTGCAATTTTATCATATCAGAGGGGAACTCAGTGCTGTGGATGGTCTGCTTTTAAAAAAGGGCAGGATTGTCATTCCGCAGGCTTTGAGAATGGACATGTTGCACAGTATACATAAAGGTCAGCTCGGTATCAAAACGTGCAAAAGGAGAGCGAGATAGTCAGTTTTCTGGCCAGGAATTAATAAAGACATTGAAACACTCATAAGTAAATGTGAAACATGTCAGAAACACAGAAGCAAGCAAAGCAAAGAGCCAATGGTGGTGGCCGAGATGTGTGCGATGTGGAGGGTAACACGAATTTGCAAAGTGTGAAGATGGAGTAGAATTGAAATGTTGCAACTGTGGAGGAGGACATAATGCTGCATATGGAGGTTGTGAGGCAAGGAAAAGGGCAATAGAAGTTCAACAGGAAAAAGAAAAAAACAATCTAACTTATGCTGAAGCAGTAAAGGTAGTTAGTGAAAAGAGGAAGTCAAACCAAACAGTAAGATTGGATTTAGGTAGAAGAATTGAAGGAGAAGGAAGAATTGATGAAAGTAGGCCATCAGAGGATTTTACGTTAGTAAGCAAGAAAAAAATTGTACTTTTCATGGTAGAAGTAATTAACTGCATTGCCCAAACCGAAAGAAGAACAGAAAAGATACAAATAATAGTCAAAGCAGCAGAAAGGAGATAAAGGGTTTGAAGAGTGATGATATAAGAAGAAGCCGCAGTTCAGATTTTCGAGAGAGCCAAGAGATAGGAGTAGGTTAGGGCTATGTTGAGAATCCTACAATGGAATGCTAGAAGCCTATGTGCTAATGGACAAGAGTTTAAAGGATATTTAATTAAAATGAAAGATAAACCAAATGTAATATGCATTCAGGAAACATGGTTGAACTCAAAGGTAGATTTTGTTTTAAAGGGATATGTAAGTGTGAGAAGGGACAGGGAAGAAGGTATAGGTGGAGGTTGTGTCACGTTCATAAAAGAAGGAATGTCTTATAGAATTTTGGAAAAAGGGTAAACCTGGAGTATATAGTGATAGAAATATGGTATGGAATTAAGGAATATGTTATAATAAATTTTTACAATCCATGTACAAAACTAACACTGGATAGAATACCCTGTCAGAACAGTCTAGTGGCTGGGAATGAGCTGTTTACAGTGTCTGCTGTAATGTCAATGTTGTTTTTGGTGGGTGAATATGGCCACAGTGTAATGCGCAGTATAGTTACAATCTTGTTTGTTTGTTTGTTTATATACTGTATTGTCCCTTTTTAACATTCCCAAAACATTTATCCAGGATTTTACTGTTCGTTGTGGCACATTTACCATACTGTTGTACACCGTCATTAATATACATAGCTGCTTTGGCTGCATTACCCGAGGGGGGCACGTAGGTTCCGCAGATTAGGATATTACCGAACTCTCTAGGTAGACAGAACACTCTCAAACTTGAGCAAAGCAAGTCAACGTCAGGATTATACTATTGACCACACAGAAAGTTGTGTGCACTAGTTATCATTTACAAACACGCACACACCACGTCCACGGTCTTTGCCTGATGCTGCTGTCTGATTAACTCCAACTAAAGTGAAGCCATCTACTTTGAATTGTGTGCTGGGCATACCTGGTTGCAGCCATGTTTCCATGAGAACTATCAAACCAGCTTCTCTATATTCGAAGCAGACCTTGGTTTTCACTCGTAGCTCCTCAACTCCTCGCAGATCTTACGTTGCTTAGAAATAAACCAGGCAACAAAGGCCTGTTTCCTCTGCGTCAGAGACGCAAATGTACTCCGCTTCTCCATCCTTTTTTCCTCTGGCGCACTTTATCCTCTGTCCTTTTTATGTCATGTGGCAAACCAAGCAACTCCACCGACGCAGTAATTACGCCAGGAGATCGAAGCAGCAGAAGAGCGTCTCTGGTGTATGTAATTGGCGCCCAACTTTCCAATGGCAGTGTCGGAATACTAAAGGTTATCGATGACTAGACTAACATTAACAACCAAGCAAGCAACAGTCTCTGATCTAATTTCTGTATTGTCATTGTCAGATTCCTTCACGGATAAAGGTACAGATTATGATATAAAATAAACTATAACTTAAAAATTGGGTTAAAATCTGTATCAGAACAGCTGAAGCACATGCTAGAGTCCGGGTCGCCAGCACAGCAGCGCCACCGGAAGGAGGATTCTTATTGCCACATTAGATCGTGATGATGACATAATAAATGCCTTCAGAGATTTCCTGAAGATAAACACCAAAAAATAACCCAACTGGAATCACTACAGCAGTCGCCATCGTCTGATCTCATATGAAGCAAGAGATCGTGATGACATATGATGCAACACAATCTCACGGCAATTCGTAACCTTTTGATTTAGTGGCTAATTCGTACGATTTGCTCATCCCCTAATGACGGTTGGGTTTAGGGGTGGGGTTAGGTGCCACGCCTCCTTTTTAAAATCATACAATTTTGTACGACTGATTAGCCACTAAACTGACAAAAAGTAAAATACTTACATTTCCTCGTGAGATCAGGCTGGATGATGTGTGCAGGTGCTGTAGTGCTGTCCTAATTCTTAGAGGTAAATTTTGAAAACACTCAGTTTTAAGGGCCAAGGGGAAGGGGAAGGGGTACAAAAATAGAATTGGGATTGAGCCATAGTTACATCATCACATCTACAAGCCAGTTCAGATATATGAATATAATATGAGCTCCTTTTCGTCAGATATAAATCCAGACTGTGAGGTACTGAGTAGATCATTAACTCTGAGAAATAAAGTTGCTGTTTTTAATTTTTGGTAAAGCTAATGTGTACTAGTTCAAATATAATCACACATAACTTCAGTTCAACTGAAGATATTTGGCTGATATTAATAAGTAACTGCATCATTTCAGATATTTCACCTTTGAGTGCGTCTCAATCAGCTCTCTTGCTCTGGAGCTCATGAATCAGTATATAGTGTACACACATTAAGGATGATACATGTTGATGCATAAATGTAAAAAATACAACTTTTTGAATTTCACAACTTTTACATATCATTTTTGCCAAGGTTTTGTCAATCCTGAAGGGTCTTACTGTTGGTCACTGGTGTTGGGTGTACCTTTATTACCTTTATTACCACTAGTGTACCTTTATTGTGTGGGTTTAATGTGTGAATGAGTGTGTTCTTGCATTATATAATTTATACTTATAGATATTTATTGTGACCCCCCCAGATTTCCTGGGGCCCTTAGCGGCCGCTCACCTCGCTTATTGGTTAAATCCGCCCCTGGTGATTGTTTGGGATGATTGATAGTAATCTTGCCTATGTGGACAAAGTCTAGAAACAGCCCTACTCTGTAAAGTTTAGATTCAGGCCTGAGAGATTTAGAGGACTGTGTTTGACGAGTCCATTAAACACTGAGGCGAAGCAGTGAGAGAGTTTTTGGTGTAAGCACAGAGTTTACATATCACACTTTCAACAGGCATAAGTTAACACACACACACATTAAGAATGAGTCTCGCTCTGCACTAGAGGAAGTAAAACTTGTGACGTGGGTGAATTTAAAGGAAACACGACTAGAACAAATATAGTAACACACGAGGAAGAGTCTTTCACATTTTTAACATTTTGCTTTTGTAATCTAATCAGATAAAGAGCTGCTATTTGGCTTTTGGCCATCTCTGTGTATTGCCAAACTAGAAACACAACATGTCAACAGCTGTCGCAGAGCAAAACAGCAATATGTTAAAGGTATGATGTGTACTTTACATAAAAGTACAAAATAAAACTACTTTATATTGTGAAATATTCTGACTTCCCATTTTTTAATGCGGTTTACTGATTTAAAAAAATTGAAGTCTACAAATGTGTTCATCAGTTACTGCTATTAAGAATTCTGTACTTGATTAAAAACTAATATCTTCAAATGAGGTGCTGGATGAGCTCCAGAAATCAGATCAGATGAGGGAGGAAGACCGCTCTGAGAGTTTACTAGTGTTAAAAATAGTTTTGAGTAGAAAATACATCTCATTAGTGTGTTAAAAGAAATTAGCATAACACAAATGTCTTATAGGCCAACACAGTGGCTCAGTGGTTAGCATTGTGGCCTCTCAGCAAGAAGGTCGCTGGTTCGAGCCTCGGCTGGGTCAGTTGGCGTTTCTGTGTGGAGTTTGCATGTTCTTTCGTGTTGGTGTGGGTCTCCTCCAGTTTCTGCCATTTCCCCCACAGTTTAAACACATGCGCTATAGGGGAATTGGGTAAGCTAAATTGTCTGTAGTGTATGAGTGTATGTTTCCCAGTACTGGGTTGCAGCTGGAAGGGCATCCGCTGTGTAAAACGTGCTGGATAAGTAGGGCGACCCCCTATGAATAAAGGAACTAAGCTGAAGGAAAATGAATTAATGAAATTTCTTATAATCATGAAGAGAAGTGTACACTGAGTGAACAGTCAAAAACAGATGTATGGAGTTTTTCATATGCGTTTGTTGTAAATAAATAATGTAGATTTGAGTTATGCAGTGCTGTTCAACAGCTTGGTTTGTTGCAGTGTAGTAGGTTAGTTTGATTTGCATATCCTGCTTAAAAATGAGGATGACACACCTAAACCAAGTGAAAGAGAAAAGGGTAGAGACAGACATTCTGTTGCTTTACACGTATTATTACCCTCAGTCAACTTGAACGGACACACGATTTAAGGTATGTTCAAATAGCCTATTATTTATGTAACCAGATAAAAGTGTGCTGATGCTTTATTTCTTGTCTTTTGATGGGATTTAAAATGTGAATCATAACCTTAGTTATTCCTTAGTGTAAACTAAATCAAAGTGGCTTGATTGTGAACTGTGATTGTGAAAGTGTTGTCGCTCAACATGTTTATATAATGTTTTTATCTCACTCTCTTTGTTTTATATTGAAAATGTAAAGTACGAGTACTGTCATATAGAACAATTCTAAGGAATAAGGTTTATCTTTACCATTTTATGTAGCCTTTCATGCACTGTATAGACTTTAGAACTTAAGCTCCAATATTGTAAATATATAAAGAAATGTATTTTCTATACAAATAAAATGTATTTATTTTTTGTCTTTATTTTTAGACGTTATCTCTGAGTTTTTTTTGCATTTGTTACGTTTTATTTCAATATAAATAATTGATTTAAATAATGATGGCCATTAATGTTTGCAATGACCAGAAGAAGATTGGAGTGCCCTGCTGAAAAATCTAGCTTAAACCAGCCTAGGCTGGTTGGTTGGTTTTAGATGGTTGACTAGCCTGGTTTTAGAGGGGTTTTGGCTATTTCCAGCCATTTCCAGCCTGCTCAGGCTGGTAAATGACCAGCTAAAACCAGCTAAAATCATCTTGAGCCACCTGGTTTAAGCTGGACAAAGCTGGTTTTGGTTGGGCTCCCAGCCTGGCTAGGCTGGTCAAGCTGGTTTTAGCTGGTCATTTTCCACCCTGACCAGCTAAGACCAGGCTGGAAATAGCTGGAAACCAGCCTGGAAATGGCCAAAACCCCTCTAAAACCAGGCTGGTCAGCCAGCTAAAACCAGCCAACCAGCCTAGGCTGGTTTAAGCTGTTTTTTTTCAGTAGGGTGGACAGCTTCTTTTACAGTATTTTGTTAAATATAAAACACTTAAAAGGAGAAAAACGGTACAGTATAATCAATTAAAAAGAAAAGAGCAGGGATTTAAAAATCCTCAACAAACCAACCATTTTGGTGCAAATGTGTTCTAAATTAAATTAATCAGAAATCATTTTATTAATTATAATAACTATTATTATACAACCCCAAATGAGAAAAGGTTGGAACCATATGGAAAATACTAATAAAAAATAAAAAAGTGTTTTCTAAATTTATTTTAACTTTGATTTCATTGCAGACAAAACAACAGACATTATTGAATGTGTTATTATTTTGATTTTGGTTCTTGCAATCAGCTGTATCAGTAAAGCATTTACTACTTTGTAATGTTGTCATTCCTCTTCACAACCCTTAAATATGTTTAGAGACTGAAAGATCCTCTTCCTCCTCAGCAGGACTCTGTAATGTGTGCAGAATGTGGTTTAGCATTGTCTTGTTAAAATATGCATGGGCGTCCCTGGAGAAGAAGGCAGCACATTGTGCATCTCTCTGTACTTTTCAGCATTAATGGAGCATCACAGAAGTGCAGGTTACTTTGCCAAGGGCACGGACACAACCCCATACCATGACAGACCCTGGCTTCTGGACATGTTGCTGGTAACAGTCTGGATGATCCTTTTCTTCTTTGGTGCAGAGCACACAGAGTCTATTTCTCCCAAATCAATACCTGATTATACAGATTCATCAGACCACAGTACACGTTTTCACTGGGTGATGGTCCATCCCAGATGCTTCAGAGCCCAGATAAGTCAACAGAGATTCTGGACACTGTTAACATAGGGCTTCCTTTTGGCACAGTACAGTTTTAACTCCGTATTGTGGTGCTTATGGTTTGCCAAAGTAGTCCTGGAGATTACCCGGAGATCACGGTTGTTCAGCTTTAGGCTTGTGCTCTTGTCCTTTAAGCAGTGAAACTCCTCCAGATTCCTTCAATCTTTTATTGATGTTCTGCACTGTTGAAGGTGAAATATACAAATGTCTTCCTCTCTTTCTCTGAGGAACATTGTTTTTAAACATTTTCTCAAATATTTGTTGGCAAACTGCTGATCCTCAGCCTATCTTTGCTCCTAAAGAACTAGACCTTTCTTGGAAGCAAGTACATTTGGAAAGCATTACCTTTTTTTTATTTGCGTTTTCCACACCGTCTCAACCTTTTCTGATTTGGGGTTTTATCAACCTGTTAAAGTGTCCTTGTTAATATGGGGATGTAATTATTAAACTCTGAACTGTCATTCACATTAACTTGTACCATTGTACCAAGAGAACTCTTGTGTTTCCGAATATATAATGTCTGAAATCAGTGTCTCAATATTCTTTCAGTAAATGAGAGAAGATGAACTCTAAAATGGGTCAAAAGAGGAGTGAAGATAAGGATTCTGCCTCTGAAATGAGTTCTGCATCTGGATTCAACTGTGTCTCTCTGAAGAGTGATCGGTCCATGGATAAACCTCCTCCTGCCCTCGGTGATGCATCAGTGACCTCTGACCTCAGGTAGTTTGAAGTAATTTTTTTGTCAGAGAATGGAAAAAATACAGTGATATGAAAAACGGGTTCATCAGGCCTGGGTGTGACTAGAAAAATGTAAGTCTCTGGTATGATAACACTTTTACACACCCACACACACACATACATGTATGTGTATGTGTATATGTATATGTATATATATATATATATATATATATATATATATATATATATATATATATATATATATACAGTTGAAGTCAGAATTATAAGCCCCCTTGAATTATTAGGCCCCCCCTGCTTATTTTTCCCCCCAATTACTGTTTAACGGAGAGCAGATTTCTTCAACACATTTCTAATCATAATAGTTTTAATAACTCATCTCTAATAACTGATTTATTTTCTCTTTGTCATGATGACAGTAAATAATATTAGACTAGATATTCTTCAAGACACTTCTATTCAGCTTAAAGTGTCATTTAAAGGCTTAACTAGGTTATTAGGGTAACTAGGCAGGTTAGGGTAATTAGGCAAGTTATTGTATAACGATGGTTTGTTCTGTAGACTGGGAAAAATATATAGCTTAAAGGGGCTAATAATATTGACCTTAAAATGGTGTTTAAAACAATTAAAAACTGCTTTTAATCTAGTCTAAATAAACAAATAAGACTTTCTCCAGAAGACAAAATATTATCAGACATACTGTGAACATTTCCTGAATCTGTTAAACATCATTTCGGAAATATTAAAAAAAAAATTCAAAGGGGGGCTAGTAATTCTGATTTTAACTATATATATATATATATATATATATATATATATATATATATATATATATATATATATATATATATATATATATATATATATATATGTATGTATATATATATATATGAATATATGTATGTATATGTGTGTGTGTGTGTGTGTGTTTGATATTATATAGAAATTAATATTTAATATCATTTTCAGGTAATGATTTAATAACTCACTTATAATGTTTGCATGCTTCATTAGATTCATCATTTTTAAGGATTAATGAAGTGACACATTTAGATGATTGTTTGTCGTCACCTAAATGTGTAACAATGTTCTTTCTAAAACCTTAAAAATGTTGACTTAGGTAAGTCCTAATTTTAACTAATTAAGTCATAAGTTGTTATGTATCTCATGTAATTAAGTATCTTTTCAAAATTTCAACTTCTAATATTAATTTAGTAAAAATTTAGACGTTTTATCCCATAGTTACAGCAAGAAAGTTGCTGGTTTGAGCCCCGGCTGGGTCAGTGGGTGTTTCTGTGTGGAGTTTGCATGTTCTCCCCGTGTTGGCGTGGGTTTCCTCCGGGTGCTCCGGTTTCAGTCTAAACACATGCGCTATAGGGGAATTGATTAACTGAATTGGCTGTAGTGTATGAGTGTTTCCCAGTGATGGGTTGCGGCTGGAAGGGCATGCACTGTATAAAACATGTGCTGGATAAGTTGGTGGTTCATTTTGCTGTGGCGACCCCTGATTAATAAAGGGACTAAGCCAAAGAGACGCTTGTGCTGTGTCTGTTGTTAATGCTGCAAAATAGAACAAACAACTGTCAATCCTGCCATTGCTTATGCATTCACGCTTATGATGGTCATATTGTCCTTAATGTGCGCTCTTGTATCTCTTTTTATTTATTTTGATGTTAGGAGGAGTAATATTTACATATGTGGTTTCAACAACCAGACGCATTTAGACCTGTCTAGTTTTATATCCATCTCTAATGTGTTTCAGAGGGCATTTACACCTGTACATATCATTATTATATAGATATTCCATCAGGGAAAAAAAACGATGAAGTGACCAGGTGTAAACAGCCCCTTAGCTTTGTTGAACATGGTGTGAAAAGACAAACAGCTTGTCATTGGCAATTTTCTCAACCCAGTCTTGTCTTTTAGACCTGTTACACCCCATTCACACAAGGTGTCAGCTTCAATGCTTCCTATTCACTTTGAATGGGTGACGTCAGGCATTGCCGAACTGCATTGTGGATCCATCGGGGCCTATGTGGTGTTGCTCACTGCAGAAGTTGGGACTTTCTTAACTTTTCAAGCTCCGACGGAAGCATCAGCCAATCAGATAGCTGTATGCAAATACACCAGCTCAGACAGTAGCCGATTGCTGACTAATTTCATTGGCTGACGCTGCTATGAAGATGGCGTCAGTTCCAACTTAAGACACTCCCTCTGACATTTTACTGTATTTATTTATTAGGTTTTGGGAATGTTGACTGTGAAGTACAAGTTAGCGATTTTGTTCCCCCTTTAAAGATGAATCATGTGTAAAAGGTTGTTTGTTTAGAAAATATTTGGGATGTCAGATGCCTGGGATAAATCTAAAATGCTGTTTTATTTCTTTCGTCAGTGTAATCAGGAGGAAGAGACCGCGATCAGTATCTCCAAAACCCAGTGGTGTTTCTCTGCAGAGTGACAATTCTATGAATTTTCCTCCACTACTGAGTAATGAACCAGTGACCTCTGACCCTCAGTAAGTATAATATTTCTTACAAACTGTAGGACAACTCAGATTAATAAACGATTTAAAACCATAAACACTTAATACACTTCAAAATATTTACTAATTTAAAATTCCTCCTTCTTTAAGGAGGAAAAAGATGCGTGAGCTGATCACACCAGGGCCATACTCAACAACCAACTATCAGATTCCCACTATACAGGACAATACTGAAGCACACACACTAAAGACTGGAAACCTGCAGAGAGTCAAAGACCAGCACAAAACCAGCATGAAGAACAAATATGAGAGATTATTTGAGGGAATCAAACTCCAGGAGAATCAAACCCTCCTGAACCGGATCTACACCCAGCTGTACATCATAGAGGGAGAGAGTGAAGGAGTGAATGAAGAACATGAGGTTTTACAGATGGAGAAAACAGCCAGAACAAAACACTCACAACACACTCCAATCTACTGCAATGACATCTTTAAAGAGGAGAAAGAGCAAATCAAGACTGTTCTTACTAAAGGCATCGCTGGAATCGGAAAAACCGTCTCTGTGCAGAAGTTCATTCTGGACTGGGCCGAGGGAAAAGCCAATCAGGATGTAGATTTCATGTTTGTGCTTCCATTTCGAGAGCTGAACTTGATCAGAGATCATCAGTACAGTCTTCACAGACTTCTGCTGGACTTTCATCCTGAACTTGAAGATCTGGAGCCCAAGATTTATGAGGAGTGTAAAGTTGTGTTCATCTTTGATGGTCTGGATGAAAGCAGAATCACACTGATGTTTTCAGACGCTCAGAAAGTTTGTGATGTGACTGAGACTTCATCAGTGGCTGTGTTGATGTCAAAGCTGATGAAAGGAGAGCTGCTTCCCTCTGCTCTCATCTGGATCACCTCCAGACCAGCAGCAGCCAGTCAGATCCCCTCCAAATACATCAAGCGTCTGACAGAAATTCAGGGATTCACTGAGCCTCAGAAGGAGGAATATTTCAGGAAGAGAATCAGTGAGCAGCATCAAGCCAGCAGAATCATCTCACACATCAGAAGAGCAAGAAGCCTCCACATCATGTGCCACATACCCGTCTTCTGCTGGATCTCATCCACTGTGCTTCAGAAGCTCCTGGAAGAAGATCTGAGTGCAGAAATCCCTCAAACTCTGACTGAAATGTACATCCATTTCCTGCTGATTCAGATCAACATGAGGAATCAGAAGTATGAAGAGAGAGATCCAGAGAAACTCCTGCAGTCCAACAGAGAAGTGATTGTCAAACTTGCTGAAGTGGCTTTCAAACAGCTGATGAAGGGCAATGTGATGTTCTATGAAGAGGACCTGATTGAGAGCAGCATAGACGTAACATATGCCTCAGTGTATTCTGGAATTTGCACTGAGATTTTAAGGGAGGAATCTGTGATTTATCAGAGGAAAGTCTACAGCTTCATCCATCTGAGCGTTCAGGAGTTTCTCGCTGCTTTCTATGTGTTTTACTCCCACAAAAGCAACACCACAGAGGCATGTTTAGATTCACTTCATGATTTACAGAGAAGAGCAGTAGATAAAGCCACTGAGAGTGAGAATGGTCGTCTGGATCTGTTCCTGCGGTTCCTGCTGGGCGTCTCACTGGAGTCCAATCAGAGACTCTTACAGGATCTACTGACACACACAGAGAAGAGCTCAGAGAGCATCAGGAGAAGCACACAGTACATTAAAGAGAAGATCAGAGATGGACATGGACTCTCCACTGAAAGATCCATCAATCTGTTCCTCTGTCTGCTGGAAGTGAAAGATCAGACTCTGTCCAGAGAGATTCAGGAGTTTGTGAAATCAGACAAACAGTCAGAGAAGAAACTCTCTCCTGCTCACTGCTCAACAATCGCCTACATGCTTCAGATGTCAGAGGAGGTGATGGATGAGCTGGAGCTCCAGAAATACAACACATCAGATGAGGGCAGAAGAAGACTGATACCAGCCGTCAGCAACTGCAGAAGAGCTCTGTAAGTGTTTAATTGTTACTTTTTTTTCTAATGTAATTGTAGCTTATTTTAAATTATTTTGTTCTGCTCTTCTTTCAGTCTTGCTGGCTGTAATCTCTCTGCTCAGGAGTGTAAAATTGTGTCATCAGTTCTTCAATCCTCAAACTGTGTCCTGAGAGAGCTGGACCTGAGTAACAATGACCTGCAGGATTCAGGAGTCAAGCTGCTCTCTGATGGACTGAAGAGTCCAAACTGTCAGCTGGAGATACTGAGGTTTGAGTTTCATATTGTGTCATGAACATTTCATGCTTCAGTTTTAGTACTGTTTTTAAAATTGAACCCCAGTGTGGTTCTCTGCAGGTTGTCTGGCTGTATGGTGACAGAGGAAGGCTGTGGTTTTGTGTCTTCAGCTCTGAGTTCAAACCCCTCACACCTGAGAGAGCTGGATCTGAGCTACAATCACCCAGGACAATCCGGAGTCCAGCTGCTCAAACACAAACTGGAGGATCCACACTATACACTGCAGAAACTCAAGTATGAATCTCAACTAAACTAAACTAAAGTAAACTACTCAACTCAAACATGTGTGTCTGTAGTTTTCAAGTAATCCTAGAGAAGCAAAATATTCTGTGGAATAATTTCAATGGGTGATTATTATAGTGTAGCAGTACAATTCAGTACATCTATAATTAGAATTTAATGCTTTCTGTGAACAAAGATATGCGGTCTGGAGTAGGGATGATAAGAAAATTAAAACATGTGAATGCATAAAATGTGCATTAAGATCTTTGGTGTTTTAAGAGGTGGCTGATACATAATGATGATGATGATGTAACTGTAGGGGTTTGTCTTTGTTAACTTGTATGTGAATTAGCTTATACTTTGTTAACTTCCTATGTGGAAAGAATAAACAAAGAACCTCAACATCAGTGAGACCTGTCATTTGACATGACTTTACAGATGATGGTTAGTTCTGTAATGCCGCGTTTCAGCAACAGTCTATTGTGGGAATTAAAGCAGTGAGATGACCCATTCTGACCTCAAAGCATTCCATTTCCATGCCTGTTTAGCACTAATTCTTCTATGAGAGTTTATTAATCCTGACAGTATCATTTTAAATCACAACAGGTTAAAAACAAACACTGTATGGTTATACAATCACTGTGCACTTTATTAGGTATGCCTTACTAGTACTGGGATGGACCACCTTTAGCCTTAATCCTTCATGGCATAGGTTCAACAAGGTACTGGAAATATTCCTCAGAGATTTTGCTCCATATTGACATGATAGCATCACGCAGTTGCTGCAGATTTGTCGGCTGCACATCCATGATGCCAGTCTCCCGTTCCACCACATCCCAAAGGTGCTCTATTGGATTGAAATCTGGTGACTGTGGAGGCCATTTGAGTACAGTGTACTCATTGTCTTGTTCAAGAAACCAGTCTGAGATGATTGGAGCTTTATGTCATGGTGTGTTATCCTGCTGGAAGTAGTCATCAGAAGATGGAGACACTTTGGTCATAAAGGGATGGACATGGTCAGCAACAATACTCAGGTAGGCTGTGGGGTTGATATGATTCTCAAGTGGTACTAATGGACCCAAAGTGTGCCAAGAGAATATCCCCCACACCATTACACCACCACCATCAGCCTGAACTGTTGATACAAGGCAGGATGGATCCATGCTTTTATGTTGTTGACACCAAGTTCCGACCCGACCATCCGAATGTGGCAGCAGAAATGGAGACTCATCAGACCAGGAAACGTTTCTCCAATCTTCTATTGTCCAGTTTTGGTGAGCCTGTGTGAATTGTAGCCTCAGTTTCCTGTTCTTAGCTGACAGGAGCGGCACCCGGTGTGGTCTTCTGCTGCTGTAGCCCATCCGCCTCAAGGTTGGACGTGTTGTGTGTTCAGAGATGCTCTTCTGCAGACCTCGGTTGTAACAAGTTCTTATTTTCGTTACTGTTGCCTTTCTATAAGCTGGAACCAGTCTGGCCATTCCCCTCTGACCTCTGGCATGAACAAGGCATTTGCGCCCACAGAACTGTCGCTCACTGGATATTTCCTCTTTTTCATTCTCTGTAAACCCTAGAGATGGTTGTGCATGAAAATCCCAGTAGATCAGCAATTTCTGAAATACTCAGAGCAGCCCATACCAACGACCTAAAACCATGCCATGTTCAAAGTCACTTAAATCCCCTAGCCTCCTCATTCTGATGCTCGCTTTGAACTGTAGCAGATCGTCTTGATTGTCTGATTAGAAATGTTCGTTAATGAGCAGTTGGACAGGGGAACATAATAAAGTGGCCAGTGAGTGTATATGTTTCTACTACTGAAAAAACGTTTTGCTACTAATAATGCTGTTAAAGATTCTTTGCTGTTTGTGTCCCCATTTAGTTTAGAGAGTGGAGGAGATTTCAGAATCACATCAGGATTGAGAAAATGTAAGTCAAAAACACATGCATACTTTTGCATTTCCGTCATTGGTTTCTGATGCAGTACTTCTAAATGTGCTTCAAAATGTAACACAGGGCAAAATAGAAACATAGTTGTTCTAACTCGCCTTACTTTTAGCACAACCACCACTGAGAAGAAGAATGACGAAAGAAGAAAAAAATGTTGGCATAGAGCACATAAACTAAATTGAATTTCAGCAGAACCAGAGACACACACCGTCTATAATGCTTATGTAAAATGTTAAGCTTACCATTGATTCCCTATGCAATTCCTTTTCAGAGAACCATTTTGTCTGTGTTAAATAAGGCTGATAGAAACTTAGCTGTACTGACCTGTTTTCACCTTTTTGTGTTCAGATGCTTGTCATCTCTCACTGGATCCAAATACTACACATAGTCGTCTCGTCTTGTCTGAAGGGAACAGAAGAACAACACGTGGGAAAGATCATCAAATTTATCCTGATCATCCAGAGAGATTTGAACACTATGAGCAGGTTCTGTGTAGAGAGACTCTGACTGGACGCTGTTACTGGGAGGCTGAATGGAGCGGCTGGGGTCATGTTGCATTGTCTTATAAAGGAATCAGCAGGAAAGGAGGAAGCGATTGTCGGTTTGGACTCAATGATAAATCCTGGAGTCTCTATTGTTGTGACGATAGTTACACTTTTTGGCACAATAATAAGAGCACAAACGTCCCCACTCCTTCATCTCATACTAATAGAGTAGGAGTGTATGTTGACGTGCCGTCCGGTTCTATGTCTTTCTACAGTGTCTCTGACACACACTCTCTCACACACTTACACACATTCAACACCACATTCACTGAAGACCTCTATGCTGGATTCAGAGTTTATTATGATTCTTCAGTGATTCTACATTTTAAAGACATGAAGAAGTAGAAACAAATAAATGTTTGTATAGAGCAGTAGTTCTTAGCATGTTCAATTCAATGGGTAACATGCAAAACATGATTAATTAATTTAATAACCCTACACCCTTCTGGAATAACTGAAAACACTGCAAACAGTGCTATAGTGCAAATACATTTTTAATGTGCAGTATGTAGGATTGACCTAGTGGTTGAAGTAGGTATTGCAGTCCAAATTCAAAGTATTGGAGAGAGTTTTTTTCACTCGGCCCCTCCAACACCACAGGTTACTAGGTTGACAACACAAACATGATCGAGCATGCCTGACAGTCAATTCTTACATTGTAAGCTGCTCAGCTAATGTTTACATTTGTAAGATTTGAATTGTTTGCTAAATAAAAAACACCTCATGTGGATTTGTATAACTGAATCTCATTTTGGAGACTTCTACTGTCTTCTGGAGGTGTGCATTTTCGGCAGCGTCTGCGTACATTAATACAGCGTTCATGACTGAAATGTAATACGGTGCGTTTTCCACCAAGGCAACCCAGGATGCTTAAAGGTGCTGTATTTTTGACTGCAAGTTGCAAGGTGCAAGTTTTTGACTCTTCTAAAGCATAAAAACACCATAACATGTTTGCAGATATTTCAGAAACATGCTCAGTGAACATTCTTTATCTGGAAAACAATGCTGAAGTCAGATATTCTGCTTTTAACATGTGTTTTCTGTGCCTGAACGTTGTCTTTGTTTTGGTCATTTTAACCTGCCCAATGCCAGTTTAGCCAATTATATTTCAGCACCCCGGGTTGTCTTGGTGGAAAACTGCATATTTCATTCATTCAGTCATTCATTCATTTATTCAATCATTCATTCATTCATTCAGAAAGGCTCTGAAAGCATGCATCCGTGATCGAAATGTGACCTCCGGTGGACAGTAACAGACTCCAAAATGAGACAGATTCAGTTCCACATGAGGTTATTAATTAGCAAATAATATAAATATTAGGAGCAGAAACATTATGTGAGCAGGTTACATTGTAATCTCGTGTCCTAACAACATGCTGCATGAAGAGAAACTCAATGATAAGCAATTTGACTGTTTGCACCAGACGAAACACGACAGAAATGTAAACACAGCCATTCAGATGCACAGAATAGTGCACTCACTCACTCACAAAATGGGAAGGTTTATAATCTAATGAATACATATTAACCCTCTTTATCATTATTAAATGTAGATGCTGAATCACTCATGTGTTTAGTTCTGAAGTTTAATTTCAGAGACAGTTTATTTTATTGTCCAGATCTGAGCTGAACTATCTGCTGCAGCTTTCAGTAGTATGGCAACAAATGTCATGTAAAATGGCATTCAGACTCACATTATGAGCATTTAACACTGAATAAAGGACATGAGCTGTACCTGAGCTGATCATTGTCATAGTTTGTTCAACTGTGAGAAATAGAAGCCGATTCTAATATATCAATTCGAGGTGTTCAAAACATCCTATTAATATGGAGAATATTCCTTCTATCACGTGTTGTTGCTTTTAGTTAGAACATGGTTTAAATGACTCCCTCCTGTCCTCAATCTGGCAACCTGCGCTCGTGTTTGTTTTGATACAGGAGTGCAATACCTTGTTCAACCACTAGGTGTCAAACTTACACACTGCACCATTAAATATAATTGAGTAAACTGGCAGTTAGCTGGTTATAGAGATCAAATGAAACCAGATAATCAATTTATTTTCCAGAATATTTTTCTTCTGCATCTACACTGGTTTTGTATGCTATAGCACCACTTAATTTTCTCTCTCTTTGGTGCTAGTGCAACGATTTATTTGACTTATTTCTTGTGAGGTTTTGTTGTAAGATTTTATTGCTAGTCAGACTATTTTCATAGAAATGTTTAGCTAACACTTTTTGTAAGCAATTAATACTATTTTATTCAATTTCTACATAGATGTCTTAAAGTAAATAAGAAGTTATTGTCTAAATCTGACAGAACATGTGCCTGCAGCAGTTAAATTAACTTGTAAACATCAGATCAGATTAAAATATCTCTTTTTAACAACACTGCAGAAAACAATTGTCTTAGATCAAGAAGGGATCTTGAGGGACCAGTCTAAAAATGATGTATGAAATAAGTTTCTTATGTAATTTCTGTTCTTATTCCCATCGCAGTGAAGCTGTACATGTTTGTTGTGAATAAATGTTAATGTAGTTGTGAGCACAGCAGTGTTGTTGAACTTGTCATGATGCTCTGCGCCACCAGAGGGAGCAGTTCAGTTTTCCTTGCATATCTTGTTTCAAACTAAAGACATACCTTAACATTGGTAAAAGTGAAAGTGTAGAAGACGACATTCCTCAGCTTTACACCAATTATTACCCTCAGTAAACATGAACGGGCATACATTTTGAGGTAAGTTTAAATAATCTATACTTACTCGTCATATAAAATATGATTTTTTTTTTCATTTTTGTTTTGGGATTTAAAAGGTAAGTCATACGCTTAGTTCATCCCAGGCGCGTTGTTAGACTTCAAGCTCTACTGGGGCACAGCCCCCTCTCCAAAATAAATAAATAAGTAAAAAAATAAATTAATTAATTATATATATATAAACAATATTATTGTTATTATACAATTATTATTCTAAATAAATAACAGAAATGAATCCTAAATGTAATTGGGAAACAATCTAAAGACACAACTGGAGTGATGCTAAGATAACTTAAGAAATCTTTTGCATAAATATTAATTTTATTACAATGAAACTCTATAGACAACTCTATAAAATACAAAAAAGATGTTTATAGAATTATCAGTTGTGTGTCGTCTTAGACCCGACTCATGGCAGAGAATTAGGTTTATTAAGTCTTACCTCCCTGACTCATCATCCCTCCTTTTTGCTTCATACAAAAAAAATCACCACCATATTATTTAAACTTTGTTTTGTCGACTTGCAAAACTCACCGCGTGCCGACAACCTCCATATAAAAGACTGTTACGCCGGCTAATTTATTGGCGTGCATGTTCACTACCGGGACTTACATCGGTAGCAGAGCAGCAGGTCAGCGTCAAGCAGGAGCAGTGCATGAGGCGCGTGGGCATGTTTTTTTTTTCTGCGCACATGCTCTGTTTGCTTTTTGATTAAACTACATTGCTTTCATCAGCGTTGGTTCGGTTGCACATAAAGAAGAACGGCTTTATTCTGGGATTACCACTCTTAATAAATGCACTTGCATATAAAGTAAATCGTATCTCAAAGCATTTACTGGGGCACTGGTGATTTTTACTGGGGCACGTGCCCCAGTAATGGGGTCTAGCGACACCCCTGAGTTCTTCCCTATGCAAACTAATCTAAATGACGTGAGTATTTACGTTCGATATGTTTATGTATTTTTTTTTATCCCACTCTCTGTTTTATGTTAAAACTGAAGTATTTAATGCGTTTTAAAACAAAAAGATCCCAATATATATACTATTTGGGCTAAACAATATAGGTTTTACTGTAGGTCACATTTTGTGTTACAACGCATTTTGTGTTAAATATATGATATATGAATGATCAAATTCGAAACAGAAGGAATGTTGTACATATACACAAACCATATACTGTAAAAAACAGGCTCGAGCACATTACAGCGATCTTAATGAATCTGTTGATGTTGATTCTGATGTAGGAGACATTGAACTTGTCATGATGATTGACATGAATTCTGCTGTGGTAGGCCTAAATTGTTGAAATGCGTTCAAATGATGACTACTTTTAAACTACAATAAAGATTTTAAACTGATAAAGGATACTTGTAATATATATTATGAACTAAACCGAAGGAAAATGAATGACTTTCAGAATGTTGCTGTTGGTTATTTAGATTTGATAATTTTTTTAAGAGAAATGATGATGATGATGATAGCAATACTACTACTACTACTACTACTACTACTACTACTAATAATAATAATAATAAAGAAAACAAAAACTTCTTCTGTGATGTCTTCATCATTTCTTTTTTTTTAGTACGTTATCTCTATTAGTATGTTTTGGTATGTGACCGTGTTTGTTTGTTACATGACCAAAACAGGTTGTTGTGAATGGACAGCTTTTTTTTTTTTTACAAAGACAGACGAAAAACACAGAATATATAGCTTTAATGATTTGTGGCCCAACACAAATAACCATTTAGCAAAAACTGGTTCTAAATATAAATATTATAGTACTTACAAACTTCTTGTGTTCAGATGCCTGTTTCCTCACACTGGATCCAAACACAGCACACACTCAACTCATCCTGTCTAATGGAAACAAAACAGCATGTGTGACAGATCTTCAGCTGTATCCTGATCATCCAGACAGGTTTGAGTTCTGTGAGCAGGTTCTGTGTAAAGAGACTCTGACTGGACGCTGTTACTGGGAGGCTGAATGGAGCGGTTTGGTTCATGTAGCAGTGGCTTATAAGAGCATTGAGAGAAAAGGTGGGAGTGACTGCAGGTTTGGACTCAATGATAAATCCTGGAATATTTACTGTGGTGATTCAAATTACTCTGTCTGGCACAATAGTAAGAGCACAAACATTCCTTGCTCTTTACCCTCTAATAGAGTAGGAGTGTATGTGGACGTGTCGTCCGGCTCTCTGTCCTTCTACAGTGTCTCTGACACACACACACTCATACACACATTCAACACCACATTCACTGAAGATCTCTATGCTGGATTTTTGGTTTATCCTGACTCCTCTGTGTCAGAGTTAACGTCCTCCTGTGAGGAACCACACACACACATCAATGTAAAGACAAAACATAAGTATTTGTGGCTGAATATAATGAACTGTAACTAGTTAAGTTTGAACTGTACAGTTAGAAGTATAAGTAATGCTAACTAGTTATTGCATATTTATATCTCAGTTGCAAATGTGGCTGTAAATGCAGATATGTGTGTAAAAGATCAGCTATGTGAATATAATATAAACTATTTTTATGAGATATAAATCCAGACTAAGGGACAGACCATTATATATAATATAGAAAGATAATTCTGAAAAATAAATTTGCTCTTTGTATTTTTTTTGCATAACTTCAGTTCATCTTGCCATTGGTCAGGTTATCAGACATACTACTGATATGAATGAGTAACTGCATCATTCCAGATGGTTGAACTTACCACTCAAGGACATTCACTGTGTTGTTGTGAAGCCGCTCCATTGATATTTTGGCGGTGTGCTTTGGGTCATTGTCCTGCTGGAAGATGAAGCGTCGCCCCAGTCTGAGGTCAAGAGCACTCTGAAGCAGGTCTTCATTCAGGATGTCTCTGTACATTGCTGCATTCATCTTTCCCTCTATCCTGACTAGTCTTCCAGTTCCTGCTGCTGAAAAACATCCCCACAGCATGATGCTGCCACCACCATGCTTCACTGTAGGGATGCTATTAGCCTGGTGATGAGCGCTGCCTGGTTTTCTCCTAACGTAATGCCTGGCGTTCACTCCAAAGAGTTCAGTTTGAGTCTCATCAGAGCAGAGAGTTTAGTTTCTGATGGTCTGAGAGTCCTTCAGATGCCTTTTGGCAAATTCCAGGTCGGGAGTGTCTTCCGTCTGGCCACTCTACCATACAGGCCTGATTGGTGGATTGCTGCACAGATAGTTGTCCTTCTGTAAGGTTCTCCTCTCTCCACAGAAGAACGCTGGAGCTCAGACAGAGTGACCACCAGCAGAAATGTTTCTGTAACTGTCCCCAAGCCTTGTGCCTTAAGCACAAGCTTATGCACTGTCAACCCTGGGCCCTTATATAGACAGGTGTATGCCTTTTCAGATCATGTCCAATCAGCTGAATTGAGCACAGGTGAACTCCAATGAAGCTGCTGAAACATCTCAAGAATGATCAGAGGAAACAGAATGTACCTGAGCTCAATTTAGAACTTCACGACAAAGCCTGTGAATACTGATGTACATCTGATCTATCAGATTTTTTTTATTTAATAAATTTGCAATAATTTCCAAAACTCTTTCTTCACATTGTCATTATGGGGGATTGTGTGTAGAATTTAATCAATTTTATATTTTCATATTTGGGAACAAGCGGGATATGTAAACACGCACCCTATATTTTTCTGTAATGGTATAATTTCTAGGCATAGGTGTACTAGCCCCCTGCCTTGCCCCTGCCTTACCGAGAGTATCAATAATCCCAGCAGATGTAGCGGCTGCTTTTTATAGAGGGACAGTAACCATATTTCTCAAGCAGCTTTTGAAGGTAGCACAAATGATTCAGCCAAAATTGTACTTTTAAGTAACCCTCATGATTTGACAAGTATGCACCGAAAGTTGACCATCAGTTTTGTTATGGAAGGCAGGTGCTCTAACGAGGACACTAAACAATGCAGACTCCTAGGAAAGTTTATATATAGCACATTTCATTCACAATAGTAATTCAAAGTGGTTTACATAAACAAGAATAAACAAAAGAAGCTGTATGCCTTCTAGTAAAAACCGAGCGAAACATCCTTGAGAGGAAATGCAAAAACCCACCGAGTTTTTTTTTTTTCACCCATTATCACGTCTTTTCCGGGTCTCTGTAAAGTGTGAACCTGTGACGGTGCTCTGCGCCACTAGAGGGAGCAGTTTAGTTTGATTTCAGTCTGTTTAAAAAAAACGGCACACCTCAACCAGGTGAAGTGAAAGAGAAAGGGTAGACATTCCGTGTCTTGACATGTATTATTAACCTCGGTGAACATGAACGGACACACATTTTGAGGTAAGTTCCAACAGCCGATTCTTCATGTAACCACGTCAGATAAAATGTGCTGATGCTTTATTTCTTGTCTTTTTATTAGATTTAAAATGCGTATCATATCTGTGTAGTTATTCCTTGGTGCAATCTAAATCAAAATGGCGGAAGTGTTGTCGCTCGACATGTTTATATAATGTGTTTTTATCCCGCTCTCTTTGTTTTATATTAAAAACATCATGAATTACCTATAGCGTATTTATTATAGAACAATTCCAAGGTAACAGTTATGTGTTTTACCTTTTACCATTTTGTGTGGCTTTTCATGCACAGTATCACGGACTAGCTCTATTATTGTAAATATATAAAGAAATGTATTTTCCATATTTAAAATGTGTTTTCTGTATGTATAATGCTGCTTTAACATTCTTGTAATTAAGTTTTAATCACTTTTTTTATATGTAATAATAATAATGATAATAAACAGTAATTAAAAAACCTTCCACGATTCATTAATATACATGTATTTTAGTGCACATTATCTGTTGAGTTTTTTTATTTTTTTAATTTTTTTGCATATGTGACCCTGATTTTTTTTTGCTTCAATTTAAATAAAATTATTGATGTCCGTTTGCGGTTCATGAAAAATACCCCTCAACAATCTAAATTAAACTTTAATTAGAAATCAGTTTTATTTTTAATTTTTATTATTAGAATTATTATTATTATTATTATTATTATTGTTATTATTATTATTATTATTATTATTATTATTATTATTATTATTATTATTATATTAACCTTTTAAAATGTCCTTGTTAATATGGGGTTGGCAATTATTAAACTGTAGCGTCATTCACATTAAGTTGTATCATTGTGCCAAGAGATCTCTAGTGTTTCCAATTTAAAGAAATTAGTTTTTTCAAAGATAATGTCTAAAATCAGTGTCTCAATATTCTTTCAGGAAAGAAGAAAAGGTGAACGGTAAAATGAGTCAAAAGATGAGAGAAGATGAGGACTCCGCTTCTGAAATGAGTTCTGCATCTCATGGATCAAGCTCTGTGTTTGTAAAGAGTGATCAGTCTATGGTGTATCCTCCTGCCTTCAATGATGAATTGGTGACCTCTGACCTCAGGTAAGACACTGGTCTTTTCACGAGTCCCCCCCCCCCCCAATATTTGCCTTTGTAAATAAACAAAATGGTATATGTTTTCCATTCTTTTCATGGAGATGGGCTACAAATGTGTGCTCTGTCTGTTTTAATACTGCAAAATCGAACAAACATCTCATACTGTCAGCTGTGTCCTGACGGTCATATTGTCCATAACATGTGCGCTCTTGCATTTTTAATTTTTTATTTTGGGAGGAGTAAAATTTACATATGTAATTTCAACAACCAGATGCATTTAGACCTGTCTAATTTTATTTCTGCCTCAAATGTGTTTCAGAGGGCATTTACACCTGTACATATCATTACTGGATAGCTATCCCAAAAACTAGGGCCTAATCACTAGCGTTATTCAACCCCGTATTCCCTTTTATGCCTGTTAGTAGCCGCATCATGTTTAAATATGATGTCACTGCTTATATAAATTAAGAGTGTGAAGTGAGTGACACTTAGCATCTGGTTAAGATTCAATGTTTTAGTCATAAATCTTGGTGAACATACTATATAATTATAACACATTAGAGATTTCTGTCAATCTGATGATGACTGGGCCAAATTTTATTTATTATCCATCTGAGTAATAAATGCATTCTAAAAATAATTTAATTCATTATTTAAATTAGCTTTAATTTAAGCTTGTGTAAGACATTTGTACAGTATTATTTATTAGGTTTTGGGGATGTGGGCTTTTAAAGGAGGAACGTAATCATTAACTTGTACTTCAAAGATGAAAGATGTGCAATAGGTCATTTGTTTGGCAGATATTTGGGAAACCAAATGCTTAGATGTGTCTAAAATGCTGTTTTATTTCTTTTGTCAGTGTAATCAGGAGGAAGAGACCGAGATCAGAGTCTTCAGAACCCAGCTGTGTTTCTCTGAAGAGTGAAAGATCTATGGATTTACATAATACATTCAGTGATGAACCAGAGACCTCTGACCCTCAGTTAGTATGACTTTGTATAATATTTCTTACATACTGTAGGACAACAGTATATTTAAAAACAATTCACACTTAATACATTTCAAATATTCACAAATATAAAATGGTGTAAAAATGTTGCTTTTTTACTTCTTAAAGGAGGAAAAAGATACATAAACTTATTATATCAGTGCCTTACTCTACATCCAACTATCAGACTCACATTATACAGGACAATACTGAAGCACACACACTAGAGACTGGAGACCTACAGAGAGTCAAAGACCAGCACAAAACCAGCATGAAGAACAGATATGAGAGATTATTTGAGGGAAATAATAAACTCCAAGAGAACCAAACCCTCCTGAACCGGATCTACACCCAGCTGTACATCATAGAGGGAGAGAGTGAAGGAGTGAATGAAGAACATGAGGTTTTACAGATGGAGAAAACAGCCAGAACAAAACACTCACAACACACTCCAATCTACTGCAATGACATCTTTAAAGAGGAGAAAGAGCAAATCAAGACTGTTCTTACTAAAGGCATCGCTGGAATCGGAAAAACCGTCTCTGTGCAGAAGTTCATTCTGGACTGGGCCGAGGGAAAAGCCAATCAGGATGTAGATTTCATGTTTGTGCTTCCATTTCGAGAGCTGAACTTGATCAGAGATCATCAGTACAGTCTTCACAGACTTCTGCTGGACTTTCATCCTGAACTTGAAGATCTGGAGCCCAAGATTTATGAGGAGTGTAAAGTTGTGTTCATCTTTGATGGTCTGGATGAAAGCAGAATCACACTGATGTTTTCAGACGCTCAGAAAGTTTGTGATGTGACTGAGACTTCATCAGTGGCTGTGTTGATGTCAAAGCTGATGAAAGGAGAGCTGCTTCCCTCTGCTCTCATCTGGATCACCTCCAGACCAGCAGCAGCCAATCAGATCCCCTCCAAATACATCAAGCGTCTGACAGAAATTCAGGGATTCACTGAGCCTCAGAAGGAGGAATATTTCAGGAAGAGAATCAGTGAGCAGCATCAAGCCAGCAGAATCATCTCACACATCAGAAGAGCAAGAAGCCTCCACATCATGTGCCACATACCCGTCTTCTGCTGGATCTCATCCACTGTGCTTCAGAAGCTCCTGGAAGAAGATCTGAGTGCAGAAATCCCTCAAACTCTGACTGAAATGTACATCCACTTCCTGCTGATTCAGATCAACATGAGGAATCAGAAGTATGAAGAGAGAGATCCAGAGAAACTCCTGCAGTCCAACAGAGAAGTGATTGTCAAACTTGCTGAAGTGGCTTTCAAACAGCTGATGAAGGGCAATGTGATGTTCTATGAGGAGGACCTGATTGAGAGCGGCATAGACGTCTCTGACGCCTCAGTGTATTCTGGGATTTGCACTGAGATCTTTAAGGAGGAATCTGTGATTCATCAGAGGAAAGTCTACAGCTTCATCCATCTGAGTGTTCAGGAGTTTCTGGCTGCTTTCTATGTGTTTTACTACCATGTAAATACAATTATGGATGAGCTGAGAAATCTTGCCTCAATAGAAAACCTGCATAAAGGTGCTGTAGATGAAGCCATTAAAAGTGAGAATGGTCATCTGGATCTGTTCCTGCGGTTCCTGCTGGGCGTCTCACTGGAGTCCAATCAGAGACTCTTACAGGATCTACTGACACACACAGAGAAGAGCTCAGAGAGCATCAGGAGAAGCACACAGTACATTAAAGAGAAGATCAGAGATGGACATGGACTCTCCACTGAAAGATCCATCAATCTGTTCCTCTGTCTGCTGGAAGTGAAAGATCAGACTCTGTCCAGAGAGATTCAGGAGTTTGTGAAATCAGACAAACAGTCAGAGAAGAAACTCTCTCCTGCTCACTGCTCAACAATCGCCTACATGCTTCAGATGTCAGAGGAGGTGCTGGATGAGCTGGAGCTCCAGAAATACAACACATCAGATGAGGGCAGAAGAAGACTGATACCAGCCGTCAGCAACTGCACAAGAGCTCTGTGAGTGTTTAATCTGATGTTAGTATTAATAATAGTTTTTGGGTGGAATTGTTTTATTTTGTGTTTTCCTCTTCTTTCAGTCTTGCTGGCTGTAATTTCTCTGCTCAGGATTGTGAAATTGTGTCGTCAGTTCTTCAATCCTCAAACTGTGTCCTGAGAGAGCTGGACCTGAGTAACAATGACCTGCAGGATTCAGGAGTGAAGCTGCTCTCTGATGGACTGAAGAGTCCAAACTGTCGACTGGAGATACTGAGGTGTGTAGTAATATCTGTCAGTGTCTAATATCTTGAGGAGTATCATAAGGTGAGTCATGTTTGTGTGTGTCTGTAGATAATGTGACTTTTTTATGTCTCTGCAGGTTGTCTGGCTGTATGGTGACAGAGGAAGGCTGTGGTTTTGTGTCTTCAGCTCTGAGTTTAAACCCCTCACACCTGAGAGAGCTGGATCTGAGCTACAATCACCCAGGACAATCAGGAGTCCAGCTGCTCAAACACACACTGGAGGATCCACACTACACACTGCAGAAACTCAAGTATGTAACTTAACTCAATTCAATTAAACTGCTTGTTAAAACAATCAACACATTTGCCTTTATTTATTAGCTAAATACTGAGAGTGTTTATTGTGTTTGTAGTTCTGCTCGACAGAAACTCTATTAGAGCTGGGTCAGTTACTGCTGCTGTAATTATTTAAAAGGATGATTGTCATATTGTAAAATTCATTAAGTGTATAATTATAATTTATTGAATAAAAATGACACATTTAAATGCAAAAAATTTGCATTCGAATTTCCGATGTGTTAAGAGGTGTGTGAGACATGATGTTGGCATAACCAACATGGATTGTCTTAACTTATGCTGCATTTCAAACAACTCTGACAGCCCATTCACATGGGGCATCAGCGTCAACGCTTCTCATTCACTTTGAATGGTTGACGTTAGGCATTGCCAAACTGCACTGTGGATCCGTTGGCACCGCTTAAGTGGCATTGCTCGCTGCAGAAGTTGGGACTTTCTCAACTTTTCAAACGCAGATGGAAGCGTCAGCCAATCAGATCGCTGTATGCAAATACTCCAGCTCAGACAGTGGCCTATTGCTGACTAATTTCATTGGCTGACGCTGCTATGACAATCGCATCAGCCCACAACTTCACAACGGTCAAGCGTTGATGCTGAAGCCCCGTGTGAATCAGACGTGAATTGGTTTTTGAATCTAATGCTTTCAGCGGCAGAGAGGATTAACCTAACTGGTAGACAAGGTGTGCCACAATCAAACCGGAAAACCAATCAAAAGCATCAGAACAGCACCACTTTAATAAATGGCTTAAGCAGAAGGCATCGTGCATATCAAAAACAGGAAAAGCAACAGATTAATATTATTCAACATTTTTAAATGTAACCCCATTTGTAATCTTTAACATTTTCTAATAACAAATAACTGTATTTTAATTTCACATTTTTCTTCAGTAACTGTAACAAATTACTGTTGTGTTTATCTTGTAATTAAATTTTGTAATGCTGTTGCATGTAACTAGAGAATAAAGTACATAATTTAAGACTGTCTTTGTATCTGGTGCAAATTCCTGTAACTTCAGAGACACAAATATTAGTAAATCACTTGACAAATGCCTAGGGTCAGGAGCAAAAATAATTGTCCATGTGTTTTCAGGACTAATTCTTCTCTACATGTTTAGTAAATTCCTATAGTACTGTTTTAATGCCAAAAGGATAGTATATTATGATAGCAAAAAGTGTTAGGAAGTCTGATCCTATGTCTCTGACCACAACCCTGAGCCACCAGCTGGAAACCCTGACTTGCACTGCTCATTGAAATACAGATGTCAGATGGTGTTACAACCTCAAGGCTAATGTATTAAAAGCTACTAAACTCAACATTTTAATTTTCAGCTTTAATTTTTCTTCTTCAAAAATAGTATGGTTATATCTACTACTGCAAAACCATGTTGTACTATTTAACATTGTTTTTGTTTCCATTTAGTTTGGAAAGTGGAGGAGACTTCAGGATCACATTAGGATTGAGAAAATGTAAGTCACACAGACTACTCCATAGGATACACTGTAACTTACAAATATTCCATAGGTTTGCATTATTTACATGGAACGTTTTGTTTTGTACACGGAAAGTAAAAATAAAAAAACTTATTCTATATGAGTGCAATATCCTTATAAGTTACCTGCTCCAGTAATACCTGTGTCATACCTATATATAAATTTGGGTCCTATAATTTAACACACAAACACTGTGACCACAAATGATTTACTACATTAGAATTTAAATGGTAAATATGCTACCATGTCATTATATGTATTTACTTTATAAATTGTTGCAACTTTACAAAAAATGTTTTTTTTTGTTAGGCAATTTAAGGGTTTATTCCCTCGGAATTGTGCCTTTCCATCACGTGATTCAATGCAGTACTTCAAAATGTGCATTAACACAGGTCAAAATAGAAACTCTGGCTGTTTTTGTGTTCAGATGCCTGTTTTCTCACACTGGATCCAAACACTGCACACAGTCATCTGATCTTGTCTGAAGGGAAAAAAAGAACAACACATATGAAAGATCTTCAGTCGTATCCTGATCATCCAGACAGATTCGAGCACCACGAGCAGGTTCTAAGTAAACAGACCCTAACTGGACGCTGTTACTGGGAAGTTGAATGGAGTGGATCGACCTATATAGCAGTGGCCTACAGAGGAAACTGCAGGAAAGGAGGAAGCGACTGTCGGTTTGGACTCAATGAAAACTCCTGGAGTCTCTATTGTTGTGAGAATATTTACATTGTCTGGCACAATAATAAGAGCACAAACATCCCAACTCCTTTATCTCATACTGATAGAGTAGGAGTGTATGTGGACGTGTCGTCCGGCTCTCTGTCTTTCTACAGTGTTTCTGACACACACTCTCTCACACACTTACACACAATCAACACCACATTCACTGAAGACCTCTATGCTGGATTCAGAGTTTATCCTGAATCTGCAGTGTCTTTGTGCCAGATTTAAAACACACACACGCACACACACAAACACACACACACACACACGCACACACACACACACACACACACACACACACACACACACACACACACACACACACACATAAAGGACATGGAGCACAAGCCCAACTGACAAGACCTGTTTTAACACATTTTAATAGTTTTTTATTAATTGTATTTTTTTTTTGTTTTATTTTTTATACTTGTTTCTTTATTATAATTGATGTAAAACACATTACCATGAATTGTGCTATGTAAACAAACTTGCCTTGCCTTATATTTGCAGAAGACTTTTATTTTAGAGACTTTTATTTTAAGTGCATTGGCTTCAGACGTGTGACTGGTGACACAGAAAAATTACACTGGTGGATAAAAGCTTTTTGTCATTAATTGCACATTGTTTGAAATAGTTAATAGAGAAACTGTTAAATCACTTATTTGTTATCTGTATTATTCTTATTCAAATTCAATATTTTGCAACACATTTTGTTTTAATATTTTAGTTTTCACACAGTCTGACATTATTATCTTGACATTTATTATCTAAAACTGTCTTTTAAAGTAATGAATTTATTCTGTTCAATTTCAACATAGACATATACAGTTCTTATAATATAAATATATTTGTATTTTTGTACTTGTGTAAAATGTCATCAGCTAATGTAAATGTGTGCTTTCATTCAAAATAAAATACAAATATTTAGTAATACGACAGAATATTTGCCTTCATTATGTTGCAGGACTTAAAGTATACTTGTAAACATCAACATCAGCAAAATATCTCTTTAAAACAGTGGTTCTGCAAAGTTTAGCTCCAACCAGCTCCAACTCACACCTGCTTGATAGTCTCTAGTAGTCTTGAACACCTTAATTAGTTGGATGAGCTGTGTTTGATTAGGGTAAGATGTAAACAGTGCAGAGCTGCGGCCCTTCAGGAATCCAGTTTGAGAATTATGCTTTAAAACAACACTGCAGAAAACAATTGTCTTACAATCGATCAAAAACATTTTGGGGGACCTAAAGGAGGTATGAGATTATTTTCTTATGTAATTTCTGTTCTTATTCCCATCGCAGTGAAGCTGTACATGTTTGTTGTGAGTAAATGTTAATGTAGATGTGAGCACTGCAGTGTTGTTGAACTTGTCATGATGCTCTTCGCCACCAGAGGGAGCAGTTCAGTTTGATTTGCATATCCTGTTTAAAAATAAAGAGTGAAGACACCTCAAGCAGGTGAAAGAAGTGAAAGAGAAAGCACAAAAGACGATGTTCCGTGGCTTTACACGTATTATTAACCTCAGTAAATTTGAACGGACACTCATTTTGGGGTAAGTTCAAATAGCCTATTCTTTATGTACCCACGTCAGATAAAATGTGCTGATGCTTTATTTCTTGTCCTTTCATTAGATTTAAAATGCGAATCATTTACCTACGTAGTTATTCCTTACTGCAAACTAAATCAAAATGGCGGAAGTGTTGTCGCTCGACATGTTTATATAGTGTTTTTTATGTCGCTCTAAGGTTTGGGTTTTACCTTTACCATTTCGTGTAGCTTTTCACGCACTGTATAGACTTTATACTTTAATATTGTAAATATATAAAGGAATGTATGTTTTTTATAAAAAAAAAATATATATATATATATATATATATTTTTTTTTTTCAGTGTATATACTGTTGCTGTAAGATTCGTGTAATTTAGTTTTTAGCACTAATAATAATAATAATAATAATAATAATAATAATAATAATAATAATAATAATAATAACAAATAAGTCAAATAAAACCTCAGATGATATCTTCACCGCTCAATATTATGCATGTATTTTTGTCTCACATTATATCTGAGTTTTTTTTTTTTTTTTTTTTTTTTGCCTTTGTGACCATGATTGTTTGCTTTAATTTAAATCAAATAATTGATGGTCATTTATATTTGCCATGACCAGAAGAAGATGCTTTGAGTGGACAGCTTTATTTAAAGTGTGTTGTTAAATATAAAAACTTTTTAAAAATAAAACCCCCTCAACAAACCAACCATTTTGGCGCTAATGTGTTCTAAATTAAACTTAAATCAGAAATCAATTTTATTTAAAACATTTATTACTGTTGTTTTTATTATTATTATTGTATTGACCTTTAAAATGCCCTTTTTAATATGGGGTTGGTAATTATTAAACTGTAAAGTCATTCACATCAAGTTGTACCATTATACCAAGAAATCTCTAGTGTTTCCAAATATAATGTCTAACATCAGTGTTTTATTATTCTTTCAGTAAGTGAGAGACGGTGAACACTAAAATGAGTCAAAAGAAGAGAGAATATGAGGATTCTGCCTCTGAAATGAGTTCTGCATCTGGATCAAGCTGTGTGTTTGTGAAGAGTGATCGGTTCATAGAGAAAGATCCTCCTAATCCCAGTGATGCATCAGTGACCTCTGACCTCAGGTAAGACACTGGTCATTTCAGCATTGACAGAGGAGTTTGAAGTAAAGTCACTTTTCACAGGGAATAAAAAAACATACAGTGGTGTGAGAAAGTGTTTGCCCCTAACTGATTTCTTAACTTTTTTATATGTTTGTGGCAGTAATCAGGCCTGTATATCTGATAGCTACATTGCCATAACATGATAGCTCTTGCATATTTTCTTTAATTTTAATTTTTTTTTTTATGTTGGGAGGAGTAAAATTTACATATGTGGTTTCAACAACCAGATGCATGTAGGACTGTCCAGTTTTATATCCGTCTCTAATGCGTTTTGGAGGGGATTTACACCTGTTAATATCATTATTGGATAGCTATCCCATCAGAAAAAAACACATGAAGTGACCAGATATAACCAGGTGAAAACACCAGGTAAGGCAAGGCATTGTAAGTTTATTACTATATCATATTTGATACAAAGTTGAAATTCAAAGTGCTTTACTTAAACAGGAACAAAAGAGACAAGTATAAGAAAAATATAAAACAATTGATAAAAATAATTAAAAACAAATAAAAAAAACAGATTAAATGTGTTAAACAGGTTATAAAAGAATGAAAAATAAGATAAATGCATAGTAGTGTATGGGCTACTATGGGCTACTAAGTAGTGTATGGGCCGTAGCCCAGTGCTCATTCAGTAAAGGCACAGCTAAACAGATGTGTGTCTTGATGTGAATGTGCCTAATGTTGGAGCACATCTGAGCTGTTAGTAGCTGAAGGCCGATTCACCCTGCTCTGACTGAACTCTTGAAGTTTCTAGTTTATATGATCCTAAAGATCTGACCTTTTAGGTCTGTCTTCAGTGAGCATATCTGTATTGAGGTCCTAGGCCATTTAGTGATTTATAGAGCAGTAATAATACTTTAAAATCTATTCTGAATGTAACTGGGAGCCAGTGTAAAGACCTGAGGACAGGTGTGATGCGTTCTGATTTCCTGATTCTGGTCAGAATCCTGGCCACAGCGTTCTGGATGAGCTGCAACTTTTACTTGAGTAAATGTGTGTAAATCTAAATTTATTCAGTTTTTGAATTAATTACAGTAATATTTTTGACTAATATGAAATAATTTATTTCAATATAAATAATATAAATAATAATCCTATTTTTTGTACAATGCAGTTTGTAGAGTGATAAAGTGAGTTCTGTCTTTTAGTAGAGATATTGTACGAAAGACTTGCTTTGTTTACCAAATAATGTGAATCTAATTGGATTTGCATTTTAAACATAAATAAAAGTTAAAAAGGTATTATTTTTTTATTTCACATATTAAGGTTTTAGTTATGATACTCCCAAAATCATTCCGCAGAAATCTGCTAATTTTTACCAAAATGCTCCGCAGAAATAGCAAAAAACGTCCGCAGATTGCGTCTGGCCTTAGTCATTAGGCAGTAAGGCTAAGTAGATCTGAGTGTCATCAGCATAGCTGTGGTAGGACATTTGGTTCTTTCTTATTATTTGACTCAAATAATGCTTGAGAGCACACAAAGGTTGAACAGGAGAGGTGCCAGAATTGAGCCTTGTGGGACTCCACATGTCATGGGTGTCCACCTAAACCTATGATCATCTATACTGACATAGTAACCTCTCAATTCAAGGTAAGATCTGAACCATTTGAGGACCGTCCCAGACAGGCCAACCCAGTTTACCAGCCTATCCAGAAGCATGCTGTGATCGACAGTGTCAAATGCGGCACTGAGATCGAGCAGTACCAGAACTGTTAGTTTACAACAGAATTACAGAGACAGGACAAAAAACAGATAATAAATATATTTTTAAAAATCTAATTGATTATTTAATTTGGAAAGTGAAATAAAATGTGAAAGATGTTTATACTCTATTTATTTATGTATTTATTAGGTTCTGGGGATGTGGACTTTTCAAGGACGTTCACAGAATCATTAACTTGTACTTCAAAGATGAATGATGTGTAAAAGGTTGTTTGTTTGGCAAATATTTGGGAAACCAAATGCTTCAATTTATCTAAAATGCTGTTTTATTTATTTTGTCAGTGTAATCAGGAGGAAGAGACTGAGATCAGAGTCTTCAGAACCCAGTGGTGTTTCTGTGAAGAGTGACAGATCTATGAATTTACCTAATACATTCAGTGATGAACCAGTGACCTCTGACCCTCAGTTAGTATGACTTCGTATAATATTTCTTACATACTGTAGGACCTGGATTAATAAATGTATAAAAACAGTTAACACTTAATAAACTTCAAATATTCACAAATATAAAATGGTGTAAAAATTGTAGAATTTTTTGTACTTCTTTTAGGAGAAAAAAGATACATAGGCTTATATCAGTGCCTTACTCTACATCCAACTATCAGACTCACATTAGACAGGACAATACTGAAGCACAAACACTAGAGACTGGAGACCTGCAGAGAGTCAAAGACCAGCACAAAACCAGCATGAAGAACAAATATGAGAGATTATTTAAGGGAAGGAATCCAGAAGAGACTCAAATCCACCTGAGCCGGGTCTACACCCAGCTGTACATCATAGAGGGAGAGAGTGAAGGAGTGAATGAAGAACATGAGGTTTTACAGATGGAGAAAACAGCCAGAACAAAACACTCACAACACACTCCAATCTACTGCAATGACATCTTTAAAGAGGAGAAAGAGCAAATCAAGACTGTTCTTACTAAAGGCATCGCTGGAATCGGAAAAACCGTCTCTGTGCAGAAGTTCATTCTGGACTGGGCCGAGGGAAAAGCCAATCAGGATGTAGATTTCATGTTTGTGCTTCCATTTCGAGAGCTGAACTTGATCAGAGATCATCAGTACAGTCTTCACAGACTTCTGCTGGACTTTCATCCTGAACTTGAAGATCTGGAGCCCAAGATTTATGAGGAGTGTAAAGTTGTGTTCATCTTTGATGGTCTGGATGAAAGCAGAATCACACTGATGTTTTCAGACGCTCAGAAAGTTTGTGATGTGACTGAGACTTCATCAGTGGCTGTGTTGATGTCAAAGCTGATGAAAGGAGAGCTGCTTCCCTCTGCTCTCATCTGGATCACCTCCAGACCAGCAGCATCCAATCAGATCCCCTCCAAATACATCAAGCGTCTGACAGAAATTCAGGGATTCACTGAGCCTCAGAAGGAGGAATATTTCAGGAAGAGAATCAGTGAGCAGCATCAAGCCAGCAGAATCATCTCACACATCAGAAGAGCAAGAAGCCTCCACATCATGTGCCACATACCCGTCTTCTGCTGGATCTCATCCACTGTGCTTCAGAAGCTCCTGGAAGAAGATCTGAGTGCAGAAATCCCTCAAACTCTGACTGAAATGTACATCCACTTCCTGCTGATTCAGATCAACATGAGGAATCAGAAGTATGAAGAGAGAGATCCAGAGAAACTCCTGCAGTCCAACAGAGAAGTGATTGTCAAACTTGGTGAAGTGGCTTTCAAACAGCTGATGAAGGGCAATGTGATGTTCTATGAGGAGGACCTGATTGAGAGCGGCGTAGACGTCTCTGAAGCCTCGGTGTATTCTGGGATTTGCACTGAGATCTTTAAGGAGGAATCTGTGATTCATCAGAGGAAAGTCTACAGCTTCATCCATCTGAGTGTTCAGGAGTTTTTGGCTGCTTTCCATGTGTTTTACTTTCATGTAAGCAGCACTGCAGAGGCATCTTTTGATTCACTGAAAAATCTCCATCAAAGAGTCATTGATAAAGCTATTGAGAGTAAGAATGGGCGTCTGGATCTGTTCCTGCGGTTCCTGCTGGGCGTCTCACTGGAGTCCAATCAGAGACTCTTACAGGATCTACTGACACACACAGAGAAGAGCTCAGAGAGCATCAGGAGAAGCACACAGTACATTAAAGAGAAGATCAGAGATGGACATGGACTCTCCACTGAAAGATCCATCAATCTGTTCCTCTGTCTGCTGGAAGTGAAAGATCAGACTCTGTCCAGAGAGATTCAGGAGTTTGTGAAATCAGACAAACAGTCAGAGAAGAAACTCTCTCCTGCTCACTGCTCAACAATCGCCTACATGCTTCAGATGTCAGAGGAGGTGCTGGATAAGCTGGAGCTCCAGAAATACAACACATCAGATGAGGGCAGAAGAAGACTGATACCAGCCGTCAGCAACTGCACAAGAGCTCTGTGAGTGTTTAATCTGGTGTTACAGTGAAGAGACTTTTCTGAACGGAATTTCTTTCATATGAATAGATCTTGTGTTTATTTTAGGTAAAACTGTATTCTCATATATTTTCCTCTCTTTCAGTCTTGCTGGCTGTAATCTCACTGTTCAGGATTGTGAAATTGTGTCGTCAGTTCTTCAATCCTCAAACTGTGTCCTGAGAGAGCTGGACCTGAGTAACAATGACCTGCAGGATTCAGGAGTGAAGCTGCTCTCTGATGGACTGAAGAGTCCAAACTGCCAGCTGGAGATACTGAGGTGTGTAGTAATATCTGTCGGTGTCTAATATCTTTAGGAGTATCATGAGATCTGTCTCCGTGTGTGTTTCTCTAGGTTGTCTGGCTGTATGGTGACAGAGGAAGGCTGTGGTTTTGTGTCTTCAGCTCTGAGTTCAAACCCCTCACACCTGAGAGAGCTGGATCTGAGCTACAATCACCCAGGACAATCAGGAGTCCAGCTGCTCCAACACACACAGGAGGATCCTCACTATACACTGCAGAAACTCAAGTATGTGTGGTAGTATGGTTTATTTTGAGTAGTTTTACAAGAGTTTATGTTGTCATTTATGATTTGAGGATAATTTCTTCTTCTGATGTAATGCAAATCAAGAGACCAGTTCAATGCAATTAGTGAAAATACAATATAAGCTGCAGGAAGTATATAGAGAAAGTTCACTATACAAAGAATATAAGGTGCATTATACAGTGGGGTATGCACTGGCTATAAAAATATTCAATAGTTTTATATTAATAAATGGTTCCTCTAGTGTGTGGTGTTGCAGTTTGAGTTCAGTAGACTGATGGCTAAGGAAAACAATCTTTTCCTGGGACTTCTGGTGCAACAGAAAAGATGTCTATAGCATCTCCCAGTCAGGAAAGTATTGAATAGTCTGTGACTGAGATGAGTCTTTCATGATATTCCTTGTTTTCTTTGATAAAGGGAAGCTTTAACACTGATGAACCAGCTGGCAGGCCTTTTGTCGCAGTTGTCATACCACATTACGATTCAATTTGGGAGAATGCTCTCAATAATATAACAGTAGAACCACTTCATCTCTATCAATTTAGGTGTGTGTGTGTGTGTGTGTGTGTGTGTGTGTGTGTGTGTGTGTGTGTGTGTGGGGGTGTGTGGGTGGGTGGGTGTGTGGGTGGGTGTGGTTCTTCTTAATCTCCCAGTAATCCACAATTAGTTCTTTGGTCTTCTGGTTGTTGAGTGCAAAGTTATTGTTGTTGGCACACCACATTGTTAGATGTTGAACCTTGCCCTCTGCAGGCCATCTCATCATTGCCCCTGATTAGGCCTATCACTGTGGGGTCATCTGCAACCTTGATCATGGAATTTGAACCATAAACAGACGTGCAGTCATGGGTAAAAGGGGATTAGAGAATTGGGCTCAGCACAGATCCTTGTGGAACACCAGTGTTCAAAGTGAGGTTGGAAGAGTGTGGTTACTGTTCCAAACTGTTAATAAGAAAGTCAAGGATCCAGTTACAAAGGAAGCTGCTAATTCCAAAGTAACAAAACTTAGAGATCAGCTTGGTTGGAATCACCGTATAAAAAAATGAAGCAAAAACTAATGAATAGTATCCTGACATATGTATTGGTTTGATACAGATGTGTCAGCACAGAGTGGAGAACTGAGGTAATGGCATCCTCAGTTGACCTGTTGTATTTGTAAGCAAGCTAATTTTGGTTTAGTGTTAAAGGCAAGAATGTTGCATTTATAGGAGTGAAACGAACTAGGCAAATCATTGAGGGCCACTGCACCAGCATGTTTTGGTATAGGCACAATGATGGCTGTCCTGAAGCAGTTGAGAACTGTGGATTATGACAAGAAGAGATTGAAAATGTTGTTTTCAAGAGTGTGTTTTACTTTGTGTTGATTAGTTCCTATGTAAAATAGTGTTGGTGGGTATAATACTTATAGCACTTTATTATTAATACAATTTTATTTGTTTGTGGTTTGTGGCATTTAGTGTGGAAAATGGAGGTGCTTTCAGAATCACACCAGGACTGAAAAAATGTAGGTGCTGTTTCATACTCTGCATGTCTCTCAGAGTTAACAGTTGACAGTGCTGTGAAATGTGTTTAACATGTTTTTGACCTCTCCTCTTGTGTTCAGATGCAGTTGATCTCACTCTGGATCCAAACACTGCAAACACTAACATCATCCTGTCTGAGGACAACAGAAAGGCAACATACACAGAAGAGCCACAGCCGTATCCTGATCACCCAGAGAGATTTGTTGGTGGTGAACGGGTTCTGTGCCAAGAGATTCTGACTGGACGCTGTTACTGGGAGGTGAAATGGAGTGGATGGGGTCATGCAGCGGTGACGTATAGAGGAATCAGGAGGAAGGGAGGCAACTACTGCAGGTTTGGGTACAATGACAAATCCTGGAGTCTGGATTACTCTGATGACAGATTCACTGTCTGGCACAATAAAAAGAGAATCGACATACCAGTCCCCTTACCCCAGTCTAATAGAGTTGGTGTGTATGTGGATGTGCCGTCCGGCTCTCTGTCCTTCTACAGTGTCTCTGACACACACACACTCACACACTTACACACATTCAACACCACATTCACTGAAGACCTCTATGCTGGATTCAGAGTGTTTGAGTCTGAACTGTCTTTGTGCCAGATTACACAACACAGAGATAATATCTAATTCAGCCTCTCATATATTTTTCTACAGACTTTTTATAGGACTTTTCTTACTGAAAAATGAAAAAATGGCTCATTCTTTGTTAATCAAATTAACTTTGAGTATTTTTGACTTAAAATAACTTAAACTGACTTAATATAACCTGCCTGTATAACTTAGAAACATGAATGAGTTCTCAGTTATTAAGCTAGCTGTGATTAACATGAAACAATGAGTACATTTACATGAATACCAATAATCTGCTAAGGTAATAAGGTAAGGTAATAATTGAACTAAACAGAAATAGAATTAGGACATGTGGAGTTTCAGTCGCATTATTGAAGTGCAGTACTGACATTTAAACACAGCAATCAATCTATTACCATCAGGACTTTTTGCGATGGGATAGTCTACAGTACATACACATGGCTGTTTGACACTCTGCACCTAACAAGTCAGTGTGAAGTTTTTTCCCCATACGACAAGTGTTATCAAACATACCCACGAAAACAACACTTTTTCCAGCAGTTCACACCCGCATCCAATATCCCATTTGTCATGTGGGGCATGTATGAAATGTTCCTGAATAAAAGTGAAAGTGTTAAACTGCAGTTTAAATTAAAAATGAAACACTTGGCAACACAGTGGCGCAGTAGGTAGTGCTGTCGCCTCATAGCAAGAAGGTTGCTGGTTCAAGCCTCGGCTGGGTCAGTTGGCATTTCTATGTAAAGTTTGGATGTTTTCCCCGTGTTGGCGTGGGTTTCCTCTGTGTGCTCCGGTTTCCCCCACAAGTCCAAATGTGGTACAGGTGAATTGGGTAGGCTAAATTGCCCACAGTGTATGAGTGTGTATGGTTGTTTCCCAGTAGTGGGTTGCAGCTGGAAGAGCATCCACTGCGTAAAAACATATGCTGGATAAGTTGGCGGTTCATTCTGCTGTGGCAACCTCAGATTAAGAAAAGGGACTAAGCTGAAAAGAAAATAAATGAATGAATGACACCTGAAATTACATGAAACTCCAAAGGAAATGTGGATAGCATCATGACGCAATGATGTTAGTGGATCTACGTGCTATAACTTGTAAGACGGAATCATGACAGGAACATTTAAAAAGGAACCCATGTAAACACCTTCATCATATTATTGTCTTATTCAGATTGTGGAAAATCATTCGATCATTGATGTCCAATAAACGTATTCATTGTCCAGATATATTGATCAAATATTTTTTAGTCATTCTTGTGTCACAGTTGCAGGGGACGGTGATGGGGGTTGGATTGGTGGAGTGTCGGGTATGGGGTGGGGTGTGTTGGGGAAGTGTCAGGGTTGAGGTTTGGGGGGTCTGGGGGGTGGTTAGGGTTGTCTCCATGCCACCCCTAGCAAGATGCAGCATTTGCCCACATTGCCCATGCCTAAATCCGCCACTGGCTGGGAACTATACTCGCATTCCAGCATAATAATCAAGGAACTTTGCTGTACCATGTTATCAGAATTCTTTATTCATTTTTGACTTATAGCTTAGCTTAGCATAGACCATTGAATTGGATTACACCATTAGCATTTCACCCAAAAATGACGTAAGAGTTTAGCTAGTTTTCCTATTTAAAGCTTGACTCTTCTGTAGTTATATTGTGTACTAAGTCTAATGGCTATTTTCTATGCTGATATGGCTTGGAAGCTTTACTGGTGCTCTAGGTAAACAACTACCGTGCCACCCTCACAAAGAAAATAAATGAATGAATGACACCTGAAATTACATGAAACTCCAAAGGAAATGTGGATAGCATCATGACGCAATGATGTTAGTGGATCTACGTGCTATAACTTGTAAGACGGAATCATGACAGGAACATTTAAAAAGGAACCCATGTAAACACCTTCATCATATTATTGTCTTATTCAGATTGTGGAAAATCATTCGATCATTGATGTCCAAGTAAACGTATTCATTGTCCAGATATATTGATCAAATATTTTTTTGAATATTAAATCAATCTTATCTGTTGCTCTTACAAATAGATGCATGTCTGTGAAGGCCATTTAAGTATCATTCTTTGTGGTTATAAAGAAGAAATGAAATTACTTCAGAGAAGAGTAGTAAAAAATGGCACTTTTGTCCCTTTTTCTGAATTACAAAAGAGCATTCAGTTAAAATTTGATGCATCAGATCAAAACCACTGGAGGGCGATGTATGGTTTTATTCACAGCATTCGTTAAATATATTGTTAAAAAATACAATGCTCCTATCCAGAAATATGCGCTGCTGAAAGTATAATAATTGAAAGTCACAGGCTTCAGGTACCATCATGTTTCTTCGTCGTGCAATCAGGGTCTCTGAGATTTCATCCACTTCTGCCATAAGACATGAAAATAAACTGCTGTTAAAATGGCAGAAGTATAGCACAAACATTGTATTAACCTGAATAGTATGCGACTGTTATAAATAAAACATTTATTTATGTTTAAAAATGGTATTTTCTCTATCATTAAGCTATTGCTGCTAAACTGCTTCTGTTGACAAACTTTTACAAACAGATGTGCAACCCTTCAAACTTCTAAGTATTAATTTTGCCTATATTTTTATCGTATGTTGACAGATCATCTAATTGAGCTTAATAGGCCTAATTCAAGGACTTTTTTGACAGATGTGTGTTTATTTTAAGTAGTGTTTTTTCTGCTTTAAATTTTCTGTAAGTTTATCATTTATAGCCGTTTATAGCAGGTCAAACTGACAGAGTAAAGTATATACTCTTCCTAAATACTTGAATTGCGTGTTTATTTCACCTAGCTTACTATAGTATGTTGTCAGTGCGGTTGAATACGATTTTATTGAATGTGTTTTAACCTAAGAGAGTGCTTGACTTTATTAAGCAAAACTGGGGTAACTGGCACCCTGAGCACATCACTACCACCTACTAGTGATTTTTGGACACCGAAAACACAGTTTAGTTATGGTTATCATAAAAAATATAAATGATAAAATCCTGGATGTTATCAAGATAATGATCTTGTTGTTTTCACACTCCCCTAGTTGTGAGGTGATGATAGACTGTATTCAAGTGGAATAATACCTGTTAGCTCTTCTAAATTCAGCTAAGCGATGTTTTAGCGCTTTTATAAAAAGTTATCCCATAAAGGTGTTTTTGTGATCAAACAGCTCAAAGAAGTCCGTAAATCTTCATATTTTTGACATGGCGTGATGCTCTGCTTTTTAAGTACAGTTTGGTTTTCCTTTTATGAAACATGTTTTCCCCCTTGAAGTGCCAGCAGGTTTCCCCCTGAAACCAGTCCAGCAGGTTGAACAGCTGAAAACTCTGAAATCTCTGTATAACATATACTTCAGCGTTCTGTGACAAGGAAAGAGGCTGAAAAAGCAACATTAACCAGTGGGATCATCTGTCATGGTGAGTAGATTTTTAAAGCTCTGTCATATTGAAGACTTACACAGTTTAATGTAATGATGAATGTTCCCATCTGTGGGGAATTGCCTTGATCAAAATGACTGAGGCGTTTGACAACAGGTTCATTTTTAGTGGTGTTTAATGTGATCATTGTAAGGCAGATGATGTACAGTAAAACTGTTTATCCATAAATTGCACAGCTTCAACCTGAATTAATTTATTAAGTCAGTGAACTAGTAACCAGAGTAATCTGTTTGAAATGTTATAAGTAATTGAGTCATTCATGACTACACAAGATGAAAAATACTGTTTGAGAAGAACCAAGGAAAAACTTTTTCTAATGCTGTGATGTTTCTTCATATAATGTGGTAAATATATTCAATAAATTGTGATTAACTGCAAATAAACACCTATGTGCTTTAAATTAGAGCAGCTGTGCTTGAGAAACAAAAAATAAGACTTTAACCGAGCTTAAAGGAAATGTGAAAGGGTTCTGGGGAAAATTGATATTGATTATTAAAAGATCTATGAAAGAAATTTGAGAAGTTTGAACCATTTTAAATGAATAGAAATATACAAATTGTTTGTCTTTAACTGGAGCACCTGATGCTCATATAAACCTAAACCCTGATAACCCCAACAATACACTTGCTCTAGAAAAAAAAAAGGTTCCTTCTGGGGCGATACCTACTATCTAAGTTTACATAAAAGGATGTTAACTGGCTAAACATTCAACCATCTCCATGGCAATGTCATTCTTGTGTCACAGTTGCAGGGGACGGTGATGAGGGTTGGATTGGTGGAGTGTCGGGTATGGGCTGGGATGTGTTGGTGAAGTGTCAGGGTTGAGGTTTGGGGGGTCTGGGGGGTGGTTGGGGTTGTCTCCATGCCACCCCTAGCAAGATGCAGCATTTGCCCACATTGCCCATGCCTAAATCCGCCACTGGCTGGGAACTATACTCTCATTCCAGCATAATAATCAAGGAACTTTGCTGTACCATGTTATCAGAATTCTTTATTCGTTTTTGACTTATAGCTTAGCTTAGCATAGACCATTGAATTGGATTACACCATTAGCATTTCACCCAAAAATGACGTAAGAGTTTAGCTAGTTTTCCTATTTAAAGCTTGACTCTTCTGTAGTTATATTGTGTACTAAGACTAATGTCTATTTTCTATGCTGATACAGCTTGGAAGCTTTACTGGTGCTCTAGGTAAACAACTACCGTGCCACCCTCACAGTCTCCATGCCACCCTTTTACTGATGAAAGTGAAGAGAAGGGGTGGGGAGAGTGTTGCGGAAAAAAGTCAAGCCAGGGTGTTAACTATACTCTAGTTCCAGCATAATAATCAAGAAACTTTGCTGTACCATGTTATGTTATCAGAATTCTTTAATAATTTGTGAGCGAGACGCTAATGGTCTAATCTGACTTTTAACTTAGCTTAGCATAGACCATTAAATTGGATTACACTGTTAGCATTTAACTCAAAAGTGACCTAAGAGTTTAGCTAATTTTCCTATTTAAAGCTTGACACTTCTGTACTTACACTGTGTACTAACACTAATGGCTATTTTCTAGGCTGATATGGCTAGGAACAGTACCAGCGCAAGCTTAACTGGCACTCTAGGTAAACGACGATCGTGCCGCCCTCACAGTCTACATGCCGCCCTTTTGCTGATGAAAGTGAAGAGGAGGGGTGGGGGGAGTGTCGTGGAAGAAAGTCTAGAAAGTCTCTACTTTGCTGTACCATGTTATGTTATCAGAATTCTTTATTCATTTTTGAGCAAGATGCTAAAGGGTCTAATCCGATTTAATTATGTATGCTAGGAGTGTTCAAACTTGGTCCTGGAGGGCCGGTGTCCTGCTGTGTTTAGCTCCAACCTGCTTCAACACACCTGCCAGGAAGTTTCTAGTATATTTAGTAAGAGCTTGATTAGCTGGTTCAGGTGTGTTTGATTAGGGTTGGAGCTAAACTCTCCATGACCGAGTTTGGACACCCCGATCTATGATATGCTAAGCTAATGTGTTTCTGCCTGACCTGGAGATTAGCTGAATGGAATTCAAAACTGTAAAATGCCACAAAGCAAAATTTCTCTGGCCCAAATCTGGCTAACAATCAGCTTTTGCTTGGCCCACATGCTGCATTGAATTACGGTACATGATTGGATGAAGTCTGGTTTCCATACAAGGGCCAAACATGGACTAAGTCTCAACCAAGTTAATAACCCCTAACCGGGTCAGATATATTGGTGTGTCACAACTGCAATGAATTTGATAAACCCATCAAGGATTTCGCTTTATGGAAGATTGGTTGAATTTTTTCTTTACTCAAAAATAATTTAAATGTATTTTAAAAGTGGGTCAAGATAGGTAAAACTTATATGGCCCACATATATTTTTTTTTACATCTGGGCCAAATACTACATTTAATATCTGGCCCATGTCTTGTGTGCCACCTTAAAGACGGTGCTACCTCTGTCAAACCAGGGCCATGCTCGGCCCACATGTTGTATGCCAGTACCTGACGAATACCTGCTGTGCCAGCTTTATGCCAAATCTGGCCAGAATACTTTGCTACAGTACCTGTGATCTGATTGTTTAACTCAATGAGCATATTTTTAAAGTGGAGTGTCCCTTTACAGAACAGAACAATGTCTTGATGTGTGACATGGTGTACAGGAAATATTGATTACTTGATTACTGTACTCTGTAACAAGGCAGCATGTTCCCAGACATAATACCATACCACAAAGAGCAGCACAGCATCACATATAAAACACTCATCTCTGTGAGGTGCTGGATGAAGAGATGCAGGCGAGGGTCACTGAAGAACCCAGCGGGGTGTCTATCAGGAGTAACACATCTTTATTCCTGCCTCCTAATCTCAGTGGTGAAGCTGTGACCTCTGACTCCAGGTAAATAAAACAACTGACATTGATTAAACCTCCTCTAATACATAATTAGAGACTGATTGAGGGTTGGTTGTTGTCAGCAGGCAGAATATTCACAAACCAGCCTCTCCAAAACCCAGCTGTGTGTCTGTGAAGAGTTCTGCATCTATAGTTATGCCTCCTAAGATCAGTGATGGAGCTGTGACCTCTGACCTTGGGTAAGACAAAATGCTGATACTGAGCAAACAGCATAAATACAGATTGGCTTTTTATTAATCTTACACTGAGTAGTTGAATGATAAATTTGTTTGTTAGCCTGAGCAATTTTGCTAATGACCCATCTCTCCCTGGTTATTTATTGTGATTGAGACTTAATATTTCTCATTAGACTGAGCAGAAAGAAAGAAAATCTGAGCCAGAGTCAGTCCAGATGGAGTGTTTGCGAGTCCAGACCTTCAGAAGACATTGATTGTCCTCCATGCAGAAAAAGACGCAGATAGAGATCCAGTTTTTCTGGTTCTGCTCACGGCATCACAAGAGCAGACCGGCATGAGAGCACTGGAATCCTGGAGAAATCTGTATATGATGAAGTACAGAGAGTTAAAGACCAGCACAAAACTAGCATGAAGAACAGATATGAGAGATTATTTGATGGAGTAAAAGTTCTAGAAAACCAAAGCCTCCTGAACCAGATCTACACCCAGCTGTACATCATAGAGGGAGAGAGTGAAGGAGTGAATGAAGAACATGAGGTTTTACAGATGGAGAAAACAGCCAGAACAAAACACTCACAACACACTCCAATCTACTGCAATGACATCTTTAAAGAGGAGAAAGAGCAAATCAAGACTGTTCTTACTAAAGGCATCGCTGGAATCGGAAAAAACCGTCTCTGTGCAGAAGTTCATTCTGGACTGGGCCGAGGGAAAAGCCAATCAGGATGTAGATTTCATGTTTGTGCTTCCATTTCGAGAGCTGAACTTGATCAGAGATCATCAGTACAGTCTTCACAGACTTCTGCTGGACTTTCATCCTGAACTTGAAGATCTGGAGCCCAAGATTTATGAGGAGTGTAAAGTTGTGTTCATCTTTGATGGTCTGGATGAAAGCAGAATCACACTGATGTTTTCAGACGCTCAGAAAGTTTGTGATGTGACTGAGACTTCATCAGTGGCTGTGTTGATGTCAAAGCTGATGAAAGGAGAGCTGCTTCCCTCTGCTCTCATCTGGATCACCTCCAGACCAGCAGCAGCCAATCAGATCCCCTCCAAATACATCAAGCGTCTGACAGAAATTCAGGGATTCACTGAGCCTCAGAAGGAGGAATATTTCAGGAAGAGAATCAGTGAGCAGCATCAAGCCAGCAGAATCATCTCACACATCAGAAGAGCAAGAAGCCTCCACATCATGTGCCACATACCCGTCTTCTGCTGGATCTCATCCACTGTGCTTCAGAAGCTCCTGGAAGAAGATCTGAGTGCAGAAATCCCTCAAACTCTGACTGAAATGTACATCCACTTCCTGCTGATTCAGATCAACATGAGGAATCAGAAGTATGAAGAGAGAGATCCAGAGAAACTCCTGCAGTCCAACAGAGAAGTGATTGTCAAACTTGCTGAAGTGGCTTTCAAACAGCTGATGAAGGGCAATGTGATGTTCTATAAGGAGGACCTGATTGAGAGCAGCATAGATGTCTCTGACGCCTCAGTGTATTCTGGGATTTGCACTGAGATCTTTAAGGAGGAATCTGTGATTCATCAGAGGAAAGTCTACAGCTTCATCCATCTGAGTGTTCAGGAGTTTCTGGCCGCTTTCTATGTGTTTTACTACCATTTAACCTGCTACACAGAGGCATGTTTAGATTCACTGCATGATTTACACAAAAGAGCTGTAGATAAAGCCACTGAGAGTGAGAATGGTCATCTGGATCTGTTTCTGCGGTTCCTGCTGGGCGTCTCACTGGAGTCCAATCAGAGACTCTTACAGGATCTACTGACACACACAGAGAAGAGCTCAGAGAGCATCAGGAGAAGCACACAGTTCATTAAAGAGAAGATCAGAGATGGACATGGACTCTCCACTGAAAGATCCATCAATCTGTTCCTCTGTCTGCTGGAAGTGAAAGATCAGACTCTGTCCAGAGAGATTCAGGAGTTTGTGAAATCAGACAAACAGTCAGAGAAGAAACTCTCTCCTGCTCACTGCTCAACAATCGCCTACATGCTTCAGATGTCAGAGGAGGTGCTGGATGAGCTGGAGCTCCAGAAATACAACACATCAGATGAGGGCAGAAGAAGACTGATACCAGCCGTCAGCAACTGCACAAGAGCTCTGTGAGTGTTTAATGATGTGTTACAGTGAAGAGACTTTTCTGAAGGGAATTTCCATTGCATTGATAGATCTTGAACTTGTCTTGGGTAAAACCCAATTCTCATATATTTTCCTCTTCTTTCAGTCTTGCTGGCTGTAATCTCTCTGCTCAGGATTGTGAAATTGTGTCGTCAGTTCTTCAATCCTCAAACTGTGTCCTGAGAGAGCTGGACCTGAGTAACAATGACCTGCAGGATTCAGGAGTGAAGCTGCTCTCTGATGGACTGAAGAGTCCAAACTGTCAGCTGGAGATACTGAGGTTTGAGTTGCTTTTTAGTCAGAATTATTTATAGCTTGTGATTCTATACAATATGAGATTGCACCCTGGTTTATGTCTCTGCAGGTTGTATGGCTGTATGGTGACAGAGGAAGGCTGTGGTTTTGTGTCTTCAGCTTTGAGTTCAAACCCCTCACACCTGAGAGAGCTGGATCTGAGCTACAATCACCCAGGACAATCAGGAGTCCAGCAGCTCAAACACACACTGGAGGATCCACACTATAAACTGCAGAAACTTAGGTATGTGGGGCAGTCAGGGGATGCTCTACTAGAAATGTATTTTAGTCATTCTTATATATATATATATATATATATATATATATATATATATATATATATATATATATATATATATATATATATATATATTTTTTTTTTTTTTATATAGCCCACCCTTTTGAGAAACCACTTTAGATCATTGTATTCAGGTATTCCAATCACTTCCATAGCCACAGGTGCATATCACCAAGCACTAGGCATGCAGATGCTTCTACCAACATTAGTAAAATAATTAAATTAGTAAAAGTCTATTTGTGAGATCACTACTTAATATTCCACACACAACTCCTAGTGGAATTATAACAAATTGGAAGAAAAAGGAAACAGCAGCAACTGAGCCACAAAATGGTAGGCCACATAAAATCATAGAGCGGGGTCAATGTATGCTTAGGCACACAGTATTACAGACCTCCAACCATTAAGTGGCCTTCAGACGAGCTCAAAGAGCTCCAGGACTGGGTTTTCTGGAGCGAGAAACTGCATCCAAGCCATACATCATCACCAAGTGCACAGAAAACTGGTGTAAAGAGTTCGCATCTGACTCCTGAGCATCGTTTGATGGACAAGTCTGGGTTTGGTTAGTGTCTGAAGAATGAGACTTGCCTGACTGAATTGTGTCAAGTGTGATGTTTGGTGGAGGGGGTTATGGTGTGGGCTTGTTTTTCAGGGGTTGGGGTTGAGCCATTAGTTCAACAATTTTATGCTCCCAAATATTGTGAGAACAGATTTCATGAGTGTTTTTGGTTTGGGGGAACTGGACTGGATCTCACCTCAGAGTCCAGACCTGAATACCTTTAGGATGATTTGGAGTGTAGACTCTGAACTGTGCCTTCTTGTCCAACATCAGTGCCTGACCTCGACAAATGCACTTCTATAAGAATGGTCAAAAGGTCTCATAAGCTCACTGCTAAACCTTGTGGAAAGCTTTCGGAGAAGAGGGGAAGTTGTTATAGCTGCAAAGGTTGATCCACTCCATATTAAATCATATGGATTAAGACTGCCCTTAAAGTTTATATGGATCTAACAGCAGATGTCCCAGAACTTTTGGCAATATATTCTCAAACATTTATTATTAACCATTATTCATTAGTGATTCATTGTTTCTTTTTAGTTTGGACCATGCGGCATATTTCCGAATCACCCCAGGACTGAGAAAATGTAGGCCATTTCTGCCCTTTTTCACTCTTTCTTTCTTGATGTGCAAAAACTGTATTTGCATGCATGATTTGGCTAATTTATGATCATTTATAATCAGTTGTGTCAGGCTTAAAGAAAATTTTTTTGTTCTGTATTGGTGTGTAGCTGTAATTGGCATCTCGTATTCTCTTCTTGTGTTCAGATGCATTTGAGCTTACACTGGATCCAAACACAGCACACAATCAACTCCAGCTGTCTGAGGAGAACAGAAAGATCACACACGTGGAGGAGCGTCAGGCATATCCTGATCATCCAGAGAGATTTGAGCACCATCCTCAGGTTCTGTGTAGAGAGATTCTGACTGGACGCTGTTACTGGGAGGCTGAATGGAGCAGCTGGGGTCATATTGCAATGTCGTATAAAGAAATCACCAGGAACGTAGTCACTGATTGTCGGTTTGGATTCAGTGATAAATCTTGGAGTCTGTTCTGCTCTGCTAATGGATTCACTGTTTGGCACAACAACGTGAGCACTAGCATATCTACCTCTTCACCGCCCTCTAATAGAGTAGGAGTGTATGTGGACGTGCCGTACGGCTCTCTGTCGTTCTACAGCGTCTCTGACGCAAACACGCTCACACACATATACACATTTAACACCACATTCACTGAAGACCTCTATGCTGGATTCAGAGTGTTTGATTCCTCACTCTCTCTGTGTCAGATTGAAAAACCAGCTGTGAAAGACGATTGAGAAATCACCTACACTGAGCTACACACTTTAGTTCAAAGAAGTAGTTTAGTAAAGGTGAAGTGTAGATTTTCAGTAAAAAATATTGGGTTCATATTAGTTGTAGGCCTGATAATTGACCAAAACATGGTTGTTGCTTGCTCTTTCACCAGTCTGTATTCTCTGAACAACTGAACTGTATATTTATATTGTCTTAATTTTCTATTTATTATTAATATTATTATTTTTTTTTTTATAAGTGGTGTGTTGCAGACCTCTTGGCCAGGTCATCTTGATCTCAATGTTTTTTTTATTTGGTTAAATAAAGAAACATATATACTTATGTAGCCAATTTAACATTTCGTTTGTTTACAAAAACAAAAAATCCAACCTGATGTTGTAGAATGTTTATTTTTAATTAAATTACATTTTAATAAATGATGTTGCAGCGGTGACATGGCGGCTCAGTGGTTAGCACTGTGACCTCACAGCAGGAAAGTCGTTTCTAGTCCTGGCTGGGTCAGTTGGCGTTTCTGTGTGAAGTTTGCATGTTCTCCCCATGTTGGCATTGGTTTCCTCCGGGTGCTCCGGTTTCCCCCACTGTCCAAACACATGCGCTACAGGGGAATTGATGAACTAAGTAGTGTATGTGTGTGCATCTGAGAGTGTATGGGTGTTTCCCGTTACTGGGTTGCAGCTGAAAGAGCATCTACTGTGTAAAACATATGCTGGATTGTTGGTGATTCATTCCGCTGTGGTGAACCCTGATGAAAAAGGGAGTAAGCAGAAGGAAAATGAATGAATAATGTTGCTATCGTCCCCCTCCCCGGGGTCAGTAGCAGCATCTCACTTTGTCTGTTCAAGTTTAAATTCTGCATATATTATCATATGCACACATATTATAAGAGTGTGGGTGGGTGTCTGATAGATCTGGGTTTATTCTATTAAACTTTTGGGTTTCCAAATCTCTCTGAGAAACTGAAGGGAATGCAAAAAGTGTCTCCACTCTCCTCTCACTGAAAGAGCTCTTGCATTGAATATGTAATATTTCGGGGTGGGGTTAGGTGAGCACATTAAAAAGCATTGGATGCAGCTCAGATTGCATCTGCACAGAGTCTGCGGCCAGACCTCTCTCTGCAGTGGTGTTGGAACTGTGATGATCCTCAGCGCCACTAGAGGGAGCAGATTAGACAGATTTTCATGTCCGGTTTAAAAAGAAAGAAGACACACCTCAAGCAGAACAGTGAGAGCAAGATAATGAAACGATATTTGTACTTCTAACCTGAACGGACCAGTAAACCTGTCAGACCAGCATTCTGTGGTAAGTTCAAACAGTTTATTCTTCATTTAATCACGTCATGTTAAAATGAGCTGATTTTTAAAATGTATTTATTTATTCCTCTGAGCTTTTCTTTTGATTCTAAATGCAAGTCATATATTTAGTTAATCCTTAGAGTAAACTAATTAAAATGAGGGAAGTGTTGACATTTGCTCTTTATGTTTTATATACTTAAAATAAATTTAAAAAATACAAGAAATAAGCAGCTGAATAAAAATAAATGGTAAAATATTCAAAACTGTCAAAATAATCTTTGCTACTGTTGTTGATAATGCTAAATGTATAGATTTAACATTATGATATTCTGCAACAACACATTTTTATTTCTTTAGTGTTCGTGTCAAGTAATGATTTAAAACCTCAGTCATAATACATTAATGTTTTAATAGCAGATGTATCATTACTGAAGAATTATTCAGTGATTATGATGGCCGGTTGTCTTTCATGTATTTTCATTTTGAGCTTCAAGTTGCATTAAACAGTGATTTTAATCTTTACCAGAGGTGATTCTTGGCTCTCTGGGGTCCTATGGAGGTGGTGGTGAGGGGTGGAAAAGGATGAGATTTGACTGGTATTGAAGAGCCTTGACCTTGTTTAGTCAGCATATAGGGCAGATCGGTACTGATATTTACCATAAACATCAGTGTTTGTATCTGAACTACACACTGTTTTCCCAGTACTTCAGTGTTTTGATTGTTGGTCGCTTATAAATAATACTGGCTAAAAAGACTGAAACTGTTCCTTGATCAAACACAGATTTGTCTGTAATGCACCAAAGGGTTAATAAGCGTATGCAAAAGTTTATTAATTTAATATTTAACGTTTAATAAAAAACATTTAATTTAATATTTATAAAATAATTTATGAAGATTATGTACAGTATGCAGTGTTATATTTGACTATATTATTCCGTTTCTCTACCTGAAAAGCTCTGTTTATTTTGGTTGTGTCTCTATATTGTACTGATTTGTGCTTTTGCTTATAGAGTTTGTCTTTTTTTTATTGGACAGTGTCCTGTTGTTTTTACTGAACATATCATATACCAAACCGTACTGAAACCTGACCCTAAAATCAAAAACTCAACCAAACCGCGAGGAAAACCCCTAATATTGACCTTTATTACTTTGTTAATATGGGGTTGGTAATTATTATACTGTTATTACAGCCACATTAAGGTCGTTGTACCAAGAGAACTCTTGTGTTTCCACATCAATATGTCTAAAATCAGTGTCTCAATACTCTTTCAGTAAATACGAGGTGAACACTAAAATGAGTCTTCAAAAGAAGACTGAGGATGAGGATTCTGCTTCTGAAGTGAGTTATCCACATCCTGAATCAAGCTGTGTGTCTATGAAGAGTGATTGGTCCATGGTGTATCCTCCTGACCTCAGTGATGCATCAGTGACCTCTGACCCCAAGTAAGACACTGGTCATTTTGTCTGAAGTTAATTTTCACAGAGAATAAAATTGCACAACTAATTCCTATGAACTAAATCTTTTCTGAACATGCTAATCACACTGGTGTGATTGTACATGTGAAAGGGAACCCTTTCACACGTACAATCACACCGGTGTGATTAGTTCAGAGTACACATCTTTAACTGCAAAAATTCTGGCAACTGCATGAGTATTTAAAACTTGCATGTGAAAGACTTAATGCAGCTCTTGTCTCTCTCTATATATCTAAAATATAGATAAACATGTAAACTACTTCTTCAATTTATTTCAATTCTAGTCTGTACTCCACTATTTTATCACTTATCACACAAATCCTTATTTATTAATGAATAAACATGGACCTGTAGAGCATTTAAGATTTAAGTGTGTAAAATGTTCTTTAAATTTGTGTCCTGTCAGCATCAGCAAGAGAAAGGGACAGCGATTAGAGTCTAAAGAGTCCAGTAGTGTGTCTGTAAAGAGTAACCGATCCATTAACCCACCTGAAAACTTTAGAGATGAACCAGCAACCTCCAACTTCAGGAGGAAGAAAAACATGGAAAAATCAGAGGATAATATGTTAAAGAGAATCAAAGACCAGCACAAAACCAGCATGAAGAACAAATATGAGAGATTATTTGAGGGAAACAAACTGCACGAGAACCAACCCCTCTTGAACCAGATCTATACCCAGCTGTACATCATAGAGGGAGAGAGTGAAGGAGTGAATGAAGAACATGAGGTTTTACAGATGGAGAAAACAGCCAGAACAAAACACTCACAACACACTCCAATCTACTGCAATGACATCTTTAAAGAGGAGAAAGAGCAAATCAAGACTGTTCTTACTAAAGGCATCGCTGGAATCGGAAAAACCGTCTCTGTGCAGAAGTTCATTCTGGACTGGGCCGAGGGAAAAGCCAATCAGGATGTAGATTTCATGTTTGTGCTTCCATTTCGAGAGCTGAACTTGATCAGAGATCATCAGTACAGTCTTCACAGACTTCTGCTGGACTTTCATCCTGAACTTGAAGATCTGGAGCCCAAGATTTATGAGGAGTGTAAAGTTGTGTTCATCTTTGATGGTCTGGATGAAAGCAGAATCACACTGATGTTTTCAGACGCTCAGAAAGTTTGTGATGTGACTGAGACTTCATCAGTGGCTGTGTTGATGTCAAAGCTGATGAAAGGAGAGCTGCTTCCCTCTGCTCTCATCTGGATCACCTCCAGACCAGCAGCAGCCAATCAGATCCCCTCCAAATACATCAAGCGTCTGACAGAAATTCAGGGATTCACTGAGCCTCAGAAGGAGGAATATTTCAGGAAGAGAATCAGTGAGCAGCATCAAGCCAGCAGAATCATCTCACACATCAGAAGAGCAAGAAGCCTCCACATCATGTGCCACATACCCGTCTTCTGCTGGATCTCATCCACTGTGCTTCAGAAGCTCCTGGAAGAAGATCTGAGTGCAGAAATCCCTCAAACTCTGACTGAAATGTACATCCACTTCCTGCTGATTCAGATCAACATGAGGAATCAGAAGTATGAAGAGAGAGATCCAGAGAAACTCCTGCAGTCCAACAGAGAAGTGATTGTCAAACTTGCTGAAGTGGCTTTCAAACAGCTGATGAAGGGCAATGTGATGTTCTATGAGGAGGACCTGATTGAGAGCGGAATAGGCGTCTCTGACGCCTCAGTGTATTCTGGGATTTGCACTGAGATCTTTAAGGAGGAATCTGTGATTCATCAGAGGAAAGTCTACAGCTTCATCCATCTGAGTGTTCAGGAGTTTCTGGCTGCTTTCTATGTGTTTTACCACCACATAAGCAACACCACAGAGGCATGTTTAGATTCACTGCATGATTTACAGACAAGAGCAGTAGATAAAGCCACTGAGATTGAGAATGGGCGTCTGGATCTGTTCCTGCGGTTCCTGCTGGGCGTCTCACTGGAGTCCAATCAGAGACTCTTACAGGATCTACTGACACACACAGAGAAGAGCTCAGAGAGCATCAGGAGAAGCACACAGTACATTAAAGAGAAGATCAGAGATGGACATGGACTCTCCACTGAAAGATCCATCAATCTGTTCCTCTGTCTGCTGGAAGTGAAAGATCAGACTCTGTCCAGAGAGATTCAGGAGTTTGTGAAATCAGACAAACAGTCAGAGAAGAAACTCTCTCCTGCTCACTGCTCAACAATCGCCTACATGCTTCAGATGTCAGAGGAGGTGCTGGATGAGCTGGAGCTCCAGAAATACAACACATCAGATGAGGGCAGAAGAAGACTGATACCAGCCGTCAGCAACTGCACAAGAGCTCTGTGAGTGTTTAATCTAGTGTTACTTTTTTAGTTTCTTGTGTATATTTAGATTGTTTTCAATTCTCTTGTTTCGGTCTCTTTCAGTCTTGCTGGCTGTAATCTCTCTGCTCAGGATTGTAAAATTGTGTCGTCAGTTCTTCAATCCTCAAACTGTGTCCTGAGAGAGCTGGACCTGAGTAACAATGACCTGCAGGATTCAGGAGTCAAGCTGCTCTCTGATGGAGTGAAGAGTCCAAACTGTCAGCTGGAGATACTGAGGTGCGACATTTCTGTCGAGTCATTATTATTTAAAGTTACAGATTCTTTACTATATTATAATTTACACTCTGGTCTCTGTGTGTCTGCAGGTTGTCTGGCTGTATGGTGACAGAGGAAGGCTGTGGTTTTGTGTCTTCAGCTCTGAGTTCAAACCCCTCACACCTGAGAGAGCTGGATCTGAGCTACAATCACCCAGGACAATCAGGAGTCCAGCTGCTCCAACACACACTGGAGGATCCACACTACACACTGCAGAAACTCAAGTATGTGGGGCAGTAAGACAATTATATGGTTTTGCATTAGATTGTTAATTCTCCTCAACTCAGTTGATGGCCTCAGTGTGTGTTGAAGATGAAGCACAGGGGGATGTCCGAGTCTATGTTGAAGATGAAGAATGGGGAGGGTTTGGGGTGTCCGAGTGTTTGTTGAAGATGATGAATGGGGGATGTCCTAATGAGAACTAGTTGAAATTCTTGAGTCTCATGGTATTTTTGTTTTTCAACAAGATGATATTAAATGTACATTCCATGTACGTGAATGCACAACTATGTATTTTCCATGAGGTTAGCTGATCATTACAACAAGAAAGAACATAATTTGTCTATTAATAAAGAGTTTGTGCTGCTACTGAAGTCCTCGCTGAGTTGCCATCATCTCTTCACAGACGTCTTGAATCTGCTCAACTGGAGCTGCAGATGCCTTGGCATGTGGATCCAGAGGTAGCAACAAAAAAAGAAAGAATTGACAGGCGATCCAGCCAATCATACCAATTATCTGTGCCCCCGTCACAGCACACAACTTTCTCAGACAAGCAGAACAGCTAGACTAAGCAGACATAGTGTAGTAAAATTAGCAATTAACATGAAACATTGTGAAAATGTGCTACTTCAGGCCTTACAATGCAGATATCAGGTACACAGGAAGGCTGGGTAGATATCTTTGCGTGTTTTGCGATTGTGAATTATGTGTTAGGGAATCAATTTGTTCCATTTTTATCGTATTCAAATAATCCAAACCTCCTCTAATCATACCTTAACTATAGCACAGACTTGTAGGGGAGTGCCAAAGCATTGTGAAAGCACATTGGAGAGTGAAAAGGGGCACAAGGTTTTGCGGGGTCAATTGGGCCAAATCCTAATTCTACTCTACTACCCTATGCCTTCTTCTTGACCCTTGAAAAAGAGTGTGAGGGGGTAGGGATGGAAATATTTCTCTTAGAAGGGGACAGCACTGCATATGCACATGGCATTATAGGTCATGTAATTTTAACTCTACCTATGTCTGTCTGTCTGTCTGTATGTTTTTGTAATTTTCAGATTGGACCATGGAGGACATTTCAGGATCACATCTGGATTGAGAAAATGTAAGTACACACAAATACAGACATAATTTCTGTGCATAATTCATAATTTCATAGACTATCTGATATCTCTCTGTCTTTAGATGCCTGTTTTCTCACACTGGATCCAAACACAGCACATACTCAGCTCCAGCTGTCTGAGGAGAACAGAAAAGCAAGTATTGTGACAGATCCTGAGCCGTATCCTGATCATCCAGACAGATTTGATCAACAGGAGCAGGTTCTGTGTAAAGAGCCTCTGACTGGACGCTGTTACTGGGAGGTAAAATGGAGCGGCTCTGGACTTGTAGCGGTGGCTTATAAAGGAATTGGCAGGAAAAGTGGATTTGACTGTTGTTTTGGACACAATGAACATTCCTGGTGTCTGTACTGCAGTGATGAGGTTTACTCTGTCTGGGACAATAATAAGAGCATTGATGTATTTGGTCCTTCATCTCGTATTAATAGAGTAGGAGTGTATGTTGACGTGCCGTCCGGCTGTCTGACCTTCTATAGTGTCTCTGATACACACACTCTCACACACATACACACATTCAACATCGCATTCACTGAAGACCTCTATGCTGGATTTAAGGTTTATCCTGGATCTTCAGTGTCTTTTTGTCCTGTTGAACCTTCTGAAGTTCCTCCCTAGTAGCTGTTAGTAGCTGAAGGCCGATTCACCCTGCTCTGACTGAACTCTTGGAATTTCTAGTTTATTTGATCCTAAAGATCTGAGTGATCTGTTTGTATTTAGTCAGCATATCTGTAATGTATTGAGCTCCTAGGCCATTTAGTGATTTATAGACCAGTAATAATACTTTAAAACAAACTTTAAGGACAGGTGTGATGTGCTCTGATTTCCTGCTTCTGGTCAGAATCCTGGCTGCAGTGTTCTGGATGAGCGGCATCTATCTGACTGTCTTTTTGGGAAGGCCAGTGAGGCCGTTACAGTAATCCACTCTGCTGCTGATAAAAGCATGAACAAGTTTCTCTAATCTTCACTGGAAACAAAGCATCTAATTCCTGCAATGTTTTTGAGATGATAGTATGCTGATTTACTAACTGCTTTAACATGACTACTGAAATAGTCTACTGATATTATTGATCATCTTTATAAGAGCGCTCTCTGTACTGTGATGTGGTCTGAAACCAGATTGACAATTGTCTAAACACCCCTTGAAGTTTAAGAACTTGTTAACCTGGTTAAAAACAACTTTTTCAATGATTTTGCCAGTGAAAGGGAGATTTGAGATTGTGCTCAATAGGGTATTATCCAGGTTGCTCTTCTTCAAGAGGGGTTTAACAACTGCAGTTTTAAATGAGTTTGGAAAAATCCCTGAGAGGAGTGAAGCATTTACCACTTTTAGAAGATCCATTTCTAAACAGGTAAATACAATAGAGGAAGGAGCTTGTTTGAGTTTCATATATCCGGCTTTAAAATAAACACAACACACCTTACAGGTAAGTGAAATCGAAAGGGTGGAATGACACCATTCAGTGGCTTATAAGAATAAGTGAAGTTTATTTATAATCTAATTTGGAGAGGATCTTGTGCTTATGATTTACCACAGCCAGTCCGCATTAGCTAATCATGATCCTCCAATCATATGATTCCTAAGTTACTATATAAAACCACAGTCTTCAGTCCATATTTATCTTTGTCTGGAAGAATCCCCCTTCCTCCTCTTTTTTTTCTCATCAATTGGGTGGCAAGGCAAGCCAGTGGTTAGCACTGTTGCCCCACAGCAAGAACACCGCAGGCTCTGGTCCTCGCTGGGCTGGTGGGTGTTTCTGAGTTTGTATGTTCTTCCCGGGTCCGCATGGGTTTTTCCTGGATTCTCCAGTTTCCTCCTACTGTCCAAAGATATGCCTAATGCGTAACAGATTATGCAAAACAGGCACTTTGTCTAGCTCCCAGCATCAGTATCTTTCCTTCTCAAAGTTGTTCACCTTAGCCAATTCAGCCGGAGAGTTTTTGAGATCTACCTGGGCTCAATCTCCCCTCTTTTGTGATAAATCATCAAGTGTGAACTCTTTTTCACAAGACCATTATGACAGCATCTTAAATTCTCTAATGTTTTTAATATTTAGATTTATTTTTACTGTATGTACATTTACAGTGGGTGATTCATGTGTTCATGTTTTTTTCCTGGGAATAATATCTCTAAAGGAGCTCTTGACATGGAATTGAAGATGATTTTAGTAAAAACCCAAACAATACAAACATAAAAATAAAACAAAATAAAAATAAAACCTGAAAAATGAGTTGTGTGTAATGAGAATGGAACGACACAAGGAGAAAGAGCTGAACTACTGAAATACACTTAATACTTTATCTAAAAGTGTTTGTTTTTTGGTGCTTCAGCTTAAAGACGCCTCTCATATTGAGAATAAAGCCTCATGCATTGCTCAGGTCTGAGTTTCTCACAGACTTCAACAGCGTGTGTAAATCTTGATGGTCCTGTAGGTCTCGTCTATCAAATCTGAGCTTTATTCTGTATTCTCTATTGGATTGGAGTCAGGTGATTGGCTGGGCCATTCTACAGCTTGATTTTCTTTCTCTGAAAGCACTTGAGATTCTCTTTAGTTCATTGTCTTGCTGAAATGTCCACCCTGGTTTCAGATGTAGATGTTGGACTCAAGCAGCTGATATTCATTTACACTGAGGAAGGGCAGAGGGGCGCTGAACAACTACTGAGAGATTTCAGCTGCTGTCTGGGCTTTCAGTGCCGAACTACACCTCCCTTTCTTCATCTGTTCAATCCTTATCTCTTTGTCATTTCATTTCATTACACAGAACTTCATTTGTAAACTAATTAGATTTGTTCTCTTTGCATTTATGGATGTCTTTGGTTGTTATCAACATCTGGTGAAAATTCCAAGTCAATGGCACCTTTAGAAATATGTTTCCTGAGAAAAAAAAGTGACATGTTCAATACTTATTTCCCCCACTTAATATGTATTTATGTATGTATTATATCATCTTTGCATCAAACTACAAAATTACTGCTTGTGTGAGGCATTTGTAGTGCAGCGCCTATGGGACAGGACAGTAAATTTGACATTATTCTCTCTTCTGGCTGCTGTTGTAAGTCTTGCACTATTTTTTCCATTTTCTGAAAGGTTTGTTAACACCATATGTAAACTCTTTTATATATATATATCAGTGAATAGGATTGTTAAAAAAGCATTTGTTGTACTCTCCCGTTGACTGTACTCTAAGTGAGAATCCAGGAAATGTAAAAAGGGTCCATTGTAATTATCTCCCATCATCTCTGTCTTTACCATTCATTATTATGCATGAATTTTGATGCGACATTACCTCTGAGGGTTGCCATGTGACCCTGTTTGTTTGTTTGTTTTTTTGTTTATAAGAGTAATAATGATCATTTGCCATGACTAAAAAAAGCTTCTTTTACAAAGGCTTAAAGAAAGTTGAAAAACGCAGGGTATATAGCTTTAACAATGTGTAGCTATAGGCATGTTCAATTGTATATGCACAAACCAATAATTCTAGCAAGATGGGTCATCATCTCAATATTATGGTTTGTTAAATTTTAAAAAAGAAAACAAGAAGAAAAAGAGTACTACTGGGAAAAAAAAAGAGGTTAGCACTGTCGTCTCACAGCACGAAGGTCGCTGGTTTGAGTCCCAGCTGGGTTAATTGGCGTTTCTGTGTGGAGTTTGCATATTCTCCCCGTGTTGGCATGGGTTTCCTTTTTGCTCCGGTTTCCCCCACAGTCCAAACACATGCGCTATAGGGGAGTTTCCACAAAAAACTCCCTCTGAGAAACTGAAGCAAATGCAAAAAGTGTCTCCACTCTCCCCAACACTGAAAGGGCTCTTGCATTGAATATGTAATCTTTAGCATTATTTCTCTATGTTGAGTTAAATAGGCTTGCAAATATCATGGATTACACTGTAATGCCTTTAAACAACATTAAAGAAGAACATGAAATTTGTACAAATAATGTTTTATAAACCAGCTGAACATAAAGGGTTTAACTGATTATCATTATGACTGATTAAATGGAAAAAGTAAATCACAGGTGAATTTGAGTTGATGAATATAAAAGAAGTAAAACAGAATAACATGAATAGATTTTGGCCCTCGGAGGATGTTAAAACAACATTGCAGAAAAACAACATATAGATCAAGAAGTGTACATTTTGAGTGAATAGTCAGGACAGATGTGTGAAATAATTTCTTCTGTATATCTTGTCCTCCAAATGAAGTTTAAAACAATAGAGACCTGATAGTGAGCGCTGCAGTGCTGTTGAACCTGTGATGATCCTCTGTGCCTTTAGAGGGAGCAGGTTAGATTTTCATGTCCGGTTTAAAAAGAAAGAAGACACACCTCAAGCAGGACAGTGAGAGCGAGATAATGAAACGATGCCATTCTGTTTGTACTTCTAACCTGAACGCACCAGTAAATCTGTCAGACACACATTCTGTGGTAAGTTCAAACAGTTTATTCTTCATTTAATCACGTCATGTAAAATGAGCTGATTTTTAAAATGTATTTATTTATTCCTCTGATTCTTTTCTTTTGATTCTAAATGCAAGTCATATATTTAGTTAATCCTTAGAGTAAACTAATTAAACTGAGGGAAGTGTTGACGTTTGCTCTTTATATTTTATGTGTTTAATATACTTTAAATTAAAAATGAAATCAAGAAATAAGCAGCTGAATAAAAATAAATGGAAAAATATTCAAAACTGTCAAAATAATCTTTGCTACTGTTGTTGATAATGCTAAATGTATAGATTTAACATTATAATCTTCTACAACAACACATTTTTATTTCTTTAGTCTCTGTGTCAAGTAAAGATTCAAAACCTCAGTCATAATACATTAATGTTTTAATAGCAGATGTATCATTATTGTAGAATTATTCAGTGACACGTTTATGATGACCGGTTGTTGGTTAAACAATGTATTTGCTACAACTTTCATTTTGAGATTCAAGTTACATTAAACAGTGACTTTAATCTCTGCTAGATGCGATTCTCGGCTCTCTAGGGTCCTAGGGAGGTGGTGGTGTGGTGTGGGAGCCTATGACCTTGTGTAGTCAGAGTATAGGGCAGATGGGTACTGATCTTTACCATAAACATCAGTGTTTGTATCTGAACTATAAACTGTTTTGTCAATATTTCAGTGTTTTGATTGTTAGTAGCTTATAAATAATACTGGCTTCCTTGATCAAATGCAGATTTGTCTGTTATGCATCAAAGGATTAATAAGCATATGCAAATGACCCCCATTTATAATTTATGTTGTGCCTGATCTTTTACTGATTAATTGTGCAGCTTTACATCCTAGTATTCTATTCTACCTGAAAAAGCTCTGTATATTTTGGTTGTGTCTCTATATTGTACTGATTTATGCTTTTGCTTATAGAGTTTGTCTTTTTTTTATTGGACAGTGTCCTGTTGTTTTTACTGAACATATCATATACCAAACCATACTGAAACCTGACCCTAAAATCAAAAACTCAACCAAACCGAGAGGAAAACCCCTAATATTGACCTTTATTACTTTGTTAATATGGGGTTGGTAATTATTATACTGTTGTGTCATCTACATTAAGGTAATTGCACCAAGAGCAACTCTTGTGTTTCCACATAAAATTGTCAGTGTCTCAATTCTCTTTCAGTAAATACTAAAATGAATCTTCAAAAGAAGATTGAGGATGAGGATTCTGCTTCTGAAGTGAGTTATCTACCTCCTGAATCAAGCTGTGTGTCTATGAAGAGTGATCAGTCCATGTTGTATCCTCTTGACCTCAGTGATGCATCAGGGACCTCTGACCCCAAGTAAGACACTGGACATTTCAGCATTGACTGAGCAATTTTTCTGAAGTTAATTTTCACAGAGAATAAAAATACACAACTGATTCCTATAAACCTTTTCATATGTACAATCACACTGGTGTGATTAGCATGTTCAGAGTACACATCTTCAACTACAAAAATTCCGACAACTGCATGAGTATTTAAAACTTGCATGTGAAAGGGTTAATGCAGCTCTTGTCTCTCTCTATATAAAATAGAAAATAAACATGTAAACTATTTCTTAAACTCATTTGAATTCTAGTCTGTGTAAGGGCCCATCTATTTTTCCTATGACGGAACTAACAGCATGGGTGAAGGTTAAATGCGTGTAAGCTTTTTAACACATGTAAAAATAAATATTTATATTAGTTAAAATTTATTTTAGTTTGTTTCCAACTCCGAATTTTAATCTGACTCCAATTTATAATAATTTTAGATTTAGATTCATCTAATTCAATCTGATTACCTTATACTGTAGGTCGTGATTGTCTAATTTAGATTGGTTAACCTAATAAATTCTTATTCTCAAGTAATGGTTCATCGTTTACCCGAAGTCGCTTAGAGTCAGTATGCTGGCCAGTTACATCTGCTCACGGACACATCCTCACCAGTACCGATTCTTAGCAGATAAGCTAATTTCCTTTAAGTAATAATAGGCCGCCCTATGCTTGCTCATACTTAAAGAAAGTTTGATTTAGCTTAGTCAGAGAATACAACTGGAAGCTACTTTCCTTTAAGTAACAATAGGCCGCCCCATGCTTGCACATACTTAAAGAAAGTTTGATTTAGCCCCCTAGATTATATTATACTAAGTCAGTGATTGTCAGAAATCAACAGGTCTCTAATGCTGTGCCCATGCTCCATCCATTGAGCCTGAATGTATGACAAATCCTGGTTGTAGGCTGCGAAAACATCAGCCTAAACAATCTACTAGATTTAAGTGATTTCAGGAGATAATAGAGTTAAACAAGAAGTTTACATTTATATGTCAGGCAAAGATTTTCCACTCCAATTCACATAATTAAACAAAATAAGCCAATCAAGATTGTACAACAACAATTATTCGAAGATACATTTAAGTTAGAGATTAATACCTGACCGTGTGAAAATACATTGCAGCATACGAGTCCTGATGCAGAGCTCAGAGACTCACAAACTGCAATGGGGTATCCTGCCTACAGGATCCCCCAGACACTTCTGCACCCTTTGCCAAAATACTCAAATCATAATAAATTAAAGACAATAAAAGCTTCACCAAGACCCTTGCCTGGTCATAAGTTGATACAAAGACCATTTTCCCTGGAGTGGAGCATCTGGCAAAGATCTTATCAAAGTCAAAACCCAAATTAACTGATATAAAGGAGATTGTAAAATATTACAGTGAAATTAAGACCATTTTACCAATCACACAGAGACATTTAAAATGACACCAAACATGAATATAAAGCCACAAGATACACCATATTAAAAACTTAAACACTCTGTGTGGAATGTGAGGGAGCTGCTCTGGTGGAGAAGGTAAAGTCCAGGGCAAAGAGGGGGGCTAAGGGTGCATGATCGAGACAACCTGAACAACTGGTTTTCTAGCTGATCTTCTTCTCAGATTAGAAAGTTTATTGTTTTAGTGCTTGACCATTCTCGTGGTCTTGTCTCGTGTGGAGCTCCATAACCGTTTTCAGGGTTTAATATTATGGAGAGATAAAGCCATCCTTACATCTGTGCTCCACTATTTTAACACTTATCACACAGATCCTTATTTGTTAATAAATAAACGTAGATGTGTACAGCATTTAAGATTTAAATGTGTGTAAGATGTTTTTTTCATTTGTGTCCTGTCAGCCTCAGCAAGAGAAAGGGACAGCGATTAGAGTCTAAAGAGCCCAGTAGTGTATCTGTAAAGAGTGACCGATCCATCACCCCACGTGAAAACTTTAGAGATGAACCAGCAACCTCCAACTTCATTCGGAAGACAAAAATTGGAGTCAAATCAAAGGATAATATGTTACAGAAAATTAAACACCAGCACAAAACCAGCATGAAGAACAAATATGAGAGATTATTTGAAGGAAACAAACTCCAAGAGAACCGAGCCCTCTTGAACCGGATCTACACCCAGCTGTATATCATAGAAGGAGAGAGTGAAGGAGTGAATGAAGAACATGAGGTTTTACAGATGGAGAAAACAGCCAGAACAAAACACTCACAACACACTCCAATCTACTGCAATGACATCTTTAAAGAGGAGAAAGAGCAAATCAAGACTGTTCTTACTAAAGGCATCGCTGGAATCGGAAAAACCGTCTCTGTGCAGAAGTTCATCCTGGATTGGGCCGAGGGAAAAGCCAATCAGGATGTAGATTTCATATTTGTGCTTCCATTTCGAGAGCTGAACTTGATCAGAGATCATCAGTACAGTCTTCACAGACTTCTGCTGGACTTTCATCCTGAACTTGAAGATCTGGAGCCCAAGATTTATGAGGAGTGTAAAGTTGTGTTCATCTTTGATGGTCTGGATGAAAGCAGAATCACACTGATGTTTTCAGACGCTCAGAAAGTTTGTGATGTGACTGAGACTTTATCAGTGGCTGTGTTGATGTCAAAGCTGATGAAAGGAGAGCTGCTTCCCTCTGCTCTCATCTGGATCACCTCCAGACCAGCAGCAGCCAATCAGATCCCCTCCAAATACATCAAGCGTCTGACAGAAATTCAGGGATTCACTGAGCCTCAGAAGGAGGAATATTTCAGGAAGAGAATCAGTGAGCAGCATCAAGCCAGAAGAATCATCTCACACATCAGAAGAGCAAGAAGCCTCCACATCATGTGCCACATACCCGTCTTCTGCTGGATCTCATCCACTGTGCTTCAGAAGCTCCTGGAAGAAGATCTGAGTGCAGAAATCCCTCAAACTCTGACTGAAATGTACATCCACTTCCTGCTGATTCAGATCAACATGAGGAATCAGAAGTATGAAGAGAGAGATCCAGAGAAACTCCTGCAGTCCAACAGAGAAGTGATTGTCAAACTTGCTGAAGTGGCTTTCAAACAGCTGATGAAGGGCAATGTGATGTTCTATGAGGAGGACCTGATTGAGAGCGGCATAAACGTCTTTGACGCCTCAGTGTATTCTGGGATTTGCACTGAGATCTTTAAGGAGGAATCTGTGATTCATCAGAGGAAAGTCTACAGCTTCGTCCATCTGAGTGTTCAGGAGTTCCTCGCTGCTTTCTATGTGTTTTACTACCACATAAGCAATACTGCAGAGGCATGTTTAGATTCACTGGATGATTTACAGAGAAGAGCAGTAGATAAAGGCACTGAGAGTGAGAATGGGCATCTGGATCTGTTCCTGCGGTTCCTGCTGGGCGTCTCAATGGAGTCCAATCAGAGACTCTTACAGGATCTACTGACACACACAGAGAAGAGCTCAGAGAGCATCAGGAGAAGCACACAGTACATTAAAGAGAAGATCAGAGATGGACATGGACTCTCCACTGAAAGATCCATCAATCTGTTCCTCTGTCTGCTGGAAGTGAAAGATCAGACTCTGTCCAGAGAGATTCAGGAGTTTGTGAAATCAGACAAACAGTCAGAGAAGAAACTCTCTCCTGCTCACTGCTCAACAATCGCCTACATGCTTCAGATGTCAGAGGAGGTGCTGGATGAGCTGGAGCTCCAGAAATACAACACATCAGATGAGGGCAGAAGAAGACTGATACCAGCCATCAGCAACTGCACAAGAGCTCTGTGAGTGTTTAATCTAGTGTTACTTTTTTAGTTTCTTGTGTATATTTAGATTGTTTTCAATTCTCCTTTTTCTGGTCTCTTTCAGTCTTGCTGGCTGTAATCTCTCTGCTCAGGATTGTGAAATTGTGTCGTCAGTTCTTCAATCCTCAAACTGTGTCCTGAGAGAGCTGGACCTGAGTAACAATGACCTGCAGGATTCAGGAGTGAAGCTGCTCTCTGATGGACTGAAGAGTCCAAACTGTCAGCTGGAGATACTGAGGTTTGAGTTTCATATTGTGTCAGGATCATTTAATGGTTCAGATTCAATACTGCCTTTAAAATTGAACCCTGGTGTGCATTTCTGAAGATTGTCTGGCTGTATGGTGACAGAGGAAGGCTGTGGTTTTGTGTCTTCAGCTCTGAGTTCAAACCCCTCACACCTGAGAGAGCTGGATCTGAGCTACAATCACCCAGGACAATCAGGAGTCCAGCTGCTCCAACACAGACTGGAGGATCCACACTATACACTGGAGGAACTCAAGTATGTGGAGCAATAAGATATTTATGTGGTTTTACGTTAGATTGCTCAGTTGATGGTTCCAGTGTGTGTTGGTGATGAAGATTGGGGCGATGTTTAAGTCTTTCTTGAAGAGCAGGGGTGATGTGTGTGTTTGTGTTGAAGATAAAGAATGGGGCGTGAGGGGCACAATAAGAACATAATTTGTCTACTGATCAAAAGTTTGAGCTCGCGTACTCCCTGAGTTGCAATCATCTCTTCACAGACGTCTTGAATCTGATCAACCAGAGTGGATCCATATGGATCCAAAGGTAGCAACAAAAAAGAGACAGAATGCCGATATTTTGTGCCCTCGTCACAGCACACAACTTTCTCAGACAAGCAGAACAGCTAGACTAATCAGACATAGTGTAGTAACATCAGCGATTAACATGAAAAATTGTGAATAGGTGCTACTTCAGGACTTACAATGCAGACACCAGGTACACAGGAAGGCTGGGTATATATCTTTGCTTGTGCTTGTAAATTATGTGTTAGGGAATCAATTTGCTCCATTTTTATTGTATTCAAATAATCCAAACCTCCTCTTATCATACCTTAACTATAGCAAAGACTTGTAGGTGAGTGCCAAGGCATTGTGAAAGCACATTGGAGAGTGAAAAGGGGGACAGGGTGTTGCGGGGTCACTTGGGCCCAATCCCAATTGTACTCTATAACCCTACGCCTTCCTCTTGACCATTGGAAAAGACAGTGAGGGGGTAGGGATAAAAAAATATTCCTAAGAAGGGGACACCACTGCATACTCACATAACACCATAGGTCATGTAATTTTAATTCTACCCATGTCTGTCTGTCTGGTTCTGTAATTTTCAGATTGGACCATGAAGGACATTTCAGGATCACATCTGGATTGAGAAAATGTAAGTACACACAAATACAGACATAATTTCTGTGCATAATTCATAATTTCATAGACTATCTGATATATCTCTGTCTTTAGATGCCTGTTTTCTCACACTGGATCCAAACACAGCACATACTCAGCTCCAGCTGTCTGAGGAGAACAGAAAAGCAAGTATTGTGACAGATCCTGAGCCGTATCCTGATCATCCAGACAGATTTGATCAACAGGAGCAGGTTCTGTGTAAAGAGCCTCTGACTGGACGCTGTTACTGGGAGGTAAAATGGAGCGGCTCTGGTCTTGTAGCGGTGGCTTATAAAGGAATTGGCAGGAAAAGTGGATTTGACTGTTGTTTTGGACACAATGAACATTCCTGGTGTCTCTATTGCAGTGATGAGGTTTACTCTGTCTGGGACAATAATAAGAGCATTGATGTATTTGGTCCTTCATCTCGTATTAATAGAGTAGGAGTGTATGTTGACGTGCCGTCCGGCTGTCTGACCTTCTATAGTGTCTCTGACACACACACTCTCACACACATACACACATTCAACATCGCATTCACTGAAGACCTCTATGCTGGATTTAAGGTTTATCCTGGATCTTCAGTGTCTTTGTGTCCTGTTGAACCTGCTGAAGTTCCTCCCTAAGTTCCAACCTAACCCCAAAACACCAATTACACACAAAGTCACAGGCAGTTTCTGTTACTTTCTTTTCGGCTTAGTCCGTTTATAAATTAGGGGTCGCCACAGTGGAATGAACCACCAACTTCTCCAGCATATGTTTAACGCAGCCAATGCCCTTCCAGCTGCAACCCAGCACTGGGAAACACCCATACACTCTTGCATTCACACACATACACTACGGCCAATCTAGCTTACTCAATTGCCCTACAAGGTTTGTGTGTGGACTGTGGGGGAAACCAGAGCACTCGGAGGAAACCCACACCATTACGGGGAGAAAATGCAAACTCCACACAGAAACGTCAACTGACCAAGCCGGGACTTGAACCAGCAACCTTCTTGCTGTGAGGCCACAGTGCTAACCACTGCGCCACCGTGTCGCCCCCATGATTTTTTTTACCAGATTCCACTCCACTATGTTATCAGTTACCAAATAAGACATCATTTTTAAACTTTATTTTTATTGTTAAAGTTTAAAAGTCTGGGTGTGTTACAAGAAGACTGTGATTTTTACACATATAAAGAGGTTGAAAACTGAAGAATTCATAAATATATGTTTAAGGTGGTTTTATTGTGAGTTTAAAAAAGAAAGCTGAAGCTGAAGGCTGATTCACCCTGCTTTGACTGAACTCTTGGAATTTCTAGTTTATTTGATCCTAAAGATCTGAGTGATCTGTTTGTATTCAGTGAGCATATCTGTAATGTATTGAGCTCCTAGGCCATTTAGTGATTTATAGAGCAGTAATAATACTTTAAAATCTATTCTGAATGTAACTGGGAGCCAGTGTAAAGACCTGAGGACAGGTGTGATGTGCTCTAATTTCCTGCTTCTGGTCAGAATCCTGGCTGCAGTGTTCTGGATGAGCGGCATCTATCTGACTGTCTTTTTGGGAAGGCCAGTGAGGAGGCCGTTACAGTAATCCACTCTGCTGCTGATAAAAGCATGAACAAGTTTCTCTAATCTTCACTGGAAACAAAGCATCTAATTCCTGCAATGTTTTTGAGATGATAGTATGCTGATTTACTAACTGCTTTAACATGACTACTGAAATAGTCTACTGATATTATTGATTATCTTTATAAGAGCGCTCTCTGTACTGTGATGTGGTCTGAAACCAGATTGACAATTGTCTAAACACCCCTTGAAGTTTAAGAACTTGTTAACCTGGTTAAAAACAACTTCTTCAATGATTTTGCCAGTGAAAGGGAGATTTGAGATGGGCCTGTAATTGCTCAATATGGTGTTATCCAGGTTGCCCTTCTTCAAGAGGGGTTTAAAAACTGCAGTTTTAAATGAGTTTGGAAAAATCCCTGAGAGGAGTGAAGCATTTACCACTTTTAGAAGATCCATTTCTAAACAGGTAAATACAATAGAGGAAGGAGCTTGTTTGAGTTTCATATATCCGGTTTTAAAATAAACACAACACACCTTAAAGGTAAGTAATAGCGAAAGGGTGGAATGACACCATTCAGTGGCTTATAAGAATAAGTGAAGTTTATTTATAATCTAATTTCGAGAGGATCTTGTCCTTTTGATTTACCACAGCCAGTTCGCATTAGCTAATCATGATCCTCCAATCATATGATTCCTAAGTTACTATATAAAACCACAGTCTTCAGTCCACATTTCTCTTCGTCTGGAAGAATCCCCCTTGCTCCTCTTTTTTTTTCTTCTCATCAATTGGGTGGCAAGGCAAGCCAGTGGTTAGCACTGTTGCCCAACAGCAAGAACACCGCAGGCTCTGGTCCTCGCCGCGCCGGTGGGTGTTTCTGAGTTTGTATGTTCTTCCCGGGTCTGCATGGCTTTTTCCTGGATTCTCCAGTTTCCTCCTACTGTCCAAAGATATGCCTAATGCGTAACAGATTATGCAAAACAGGCACTTTGTCTAGCTCCCAGCATCAGTATCTTTCCTTCTCAAAGTTGTTCACCTTAGCCAATTCAGCCGGAGAGTTTTTGAGATCTACTGTACCTGGGCTCAATCTCCCCTCTTTTGTGATAAATCATCAAGTGTGAACTCTTTTTCACAAGACCATTATGACAGCATCTTAAATTCTCTAAAGTTTTTAATATTTAGATTTATTTTTAATGTATGTACATTTACAGTGGGTGATTCGTGTATTCATGTTTTTTTCCTGGGAATAATATCTCTAAAGGAGCTCTTGACATGGAATTGAAGATGATTTTGGTAAAAACCCAAACAATACAAACATAAAAATAAAACAAAACAAAAATAAAACCTGAAAAATGAGTTGTGTGTAATGAGAATGGAACGACACAAGGAGAAAGAGCTGAACTACTGAAATACACTTAATACTTTATCTAAAAGTGTTTGTTTTTTGGTGCTGCAGCTTAAAGACGCCTCTCATATTGAGAATGAAGCCTCATGCATTGCTCAGGTGTGAGTTTCTCACACACTTCAACAGAGTGTGTAAATCTTGATGGTTCTGTGGGTCCCGTCTATCAAATCTGAGCTTTATTCTGTATTCTCTATTGGATTGGGGTCAGGTGATTGGCTGGGCCATTCTACAGCTTGATTTTCTTTCTCTGAAAGCACTTGAGATTATCTTTAGTTCATTGTCTTGCTAAAATGTCCACCCTGGTTTCAGATGTAGATGTTGGACTGAAGCAGCTGATATTCATTTACACTGAGGAAGGGCAGAGGGTTGCTGAAGAACTACTAAGAGATTTCAGCTGCTGTCTGGGCTTTCACTGCCAAACTACACCTCCCTTTCTTCATCTGTTCAATCCTTTTCTCTTTGTCATTTCATTTCATTACACAGAACTTCATTTGTAAACTAATTAGATTTGTTCTCTTTGCATATATGGATTTCTTTGGTTGTTATCAACATCTGGTGAAAATTCCAAGTCAACAGCACCTTTAGAAATGTGTTTCCTGAGAAAAAAAGTGACATGTTCAATACTTATTTCCCCCACTTTATATGTATTTATGTATGTATTATATCATCTTTGCATCAAACTACAAAATTACTGCTTGTGCGAGTCATTTGTAGTGCAGCGCCTATGGGACAGGACAGTAAATTTGACATTATTCTCTCTTCTGGCTGCTGTTGTAAGTCTTGCATTATTTTTCCTATTTTCTGAAAGGTTTGTTAACACCATATGTAAACTCTTTTATATATATATATCAGTGAATAGGATTGTTAAAAAAAGCATTTGTTGTACTCTCCCGTTGACTGTACTCTAAGTGAGAAACCAGGAAGTGTGAAAAGGGTCTACTGTAATTATCTCCCATCATCTCTGTCTTTACCATCCATTATTATGCATGCATTTAGGTGCGACATTACCTCTGTTTTTTATAAGAATATTGATGATCATTTAATCATTGCCATGACTAAAAAAAAGCTTCTTTTACAAAGGCTTAAAGAAAGTTGAAAAACGCAGGGTATATAGCTTTAACAATGTGTAGCTATAGGCATGTTCAATTGTATATGCACAAACCAATAATTCTAGCAAGATGGGTCATCATCTCAATATTATGGTTTGTTAAATTTTAAAAAAGAAAACAAGAAGAAAAAGAGTACTACTGGGAAAAAAAAAGAGGTTAGCACTGTCGTCTCACAGCACGAAGGTCGCTGGTTTGAGTCCCAGCTGGGTTAATTGGCATTTCTGTGTGGAGTTTGGATATTCTCCCTGTGTTGGTGTGGGTTTCCTTTTTGCTCCGGTTTCCCCCACAGTCCAAACACATGCGCTATAGGGGAGTTTCCACAAAAAACTCCCTCTGAGAAACTGAAGCAAATGCAAAAAGTGTCTCCACTCTCCCCAACACTGAAAGGGCTCTTGCATTGAATATGTAATCTTTAGCATTATTTCTCTATGTTAAGTTAAATAGGCTTCCAAATATCATGGATTACACTGTAATGCCTTTAAACAACATTAAAGAAGAACATGAAATTTGTACAAATAATGTTTTATAAACCAGCTGTACATAAAGGGTTTAACTGATTAATATTCTGACTCATTAAATGTAAAAAGTAAATCACAGGTGAATTTGAGTTGATGAATATAAAAGAAGTAAAACAGAATAACATGAATAGATTTTGGCCCTCGGAGGATGTTAAAACAACATTGCAGAAAAACAACATATAGATCAAGAAGTGTACATTTTGAGTGAATAGTCAGGACAGATGTGTGAAATAATTTCTTCTGTATATCTTGTCCTCCAAATGAAGTTTAAAACAATAGAAACCTGATAGTGAGCCCTGCAGTGCTGTTGAACCTGTGATGATGCTCAGTGCCTTTAGAGGGAGCAGGTTAGATTGTCATGTCCGGTTTAAAAGGAAAGAAGACACACCTCAAGCAGGACAGTGAGAGCGAGATAATGAAACGATGCCATTCTGTTTGTACTTCTATGCTGAACAGACCAGTAAACCTGTCAGACCAGCATTCTGTGGTAAGTTCAAACAGTTTATTCTTCATTTAATCACGTCATGTAAAAATAAGCTGATTTTTAAAATGTATTTATTTTTTCCTCTGATTCTTTTCTTTTGATTCTAAATGCAAGTCATATATTTAGTTAATCCTTAGAGTAAACTAATTAAAATTAGGGAAGTGTTGACGCTCACTCTTTATGTTTTATGTGTTTAATATACTTTAAATTAAAAATGAAATCAAGAAATAAGCAGCTGAATAAAAATAAATGGTAAAATATTTAAAACTATCAAAATAATCTTTGCTTCTGTTGTTGATAAGGCTAAATGTATAGATTTAACATTATAATCTTCTACAACAACACATTTTTATTTCTTTAGTCTTCGTGTCAAGTAATGATTCAAAACCTCAGTCATAATACATTAATGTTTTAATAGCAGATGTATCATTATTGTAGAATTATTCAGTGATTATGATGGCCGGTTGTCTTTCAACCTTCATTTTGAGCTTCAAGTTGCATTAAACAGTGATTTTAATTTTTACCTGAGGTGATTCTCGGCTCTCTGGGGTCCTATGGGGGTGGTGATGTGGGGTGAAAAAGGATGGGATTTGACTGGTATTGAAGATTGGGAGCCTATGAACTTGTGTAGTCAGAGTATAGGGCAGATGGGTACTGATCTTTACCATAAACATCAGTGTTTGTATCTAAACTATAAACTGTTTTGCCAATACTTCTGTGTTTTGATCGTTGGTCGCTTATAAATAATACTGGCTAAAAAGATTGAATGCAAATTTGTCTGTAATGCATCAAAGGATTATTTTGCATATGCAAATAAAAAAAAAAAATATATAAAAAAATATGCATATTGTGCCTGATATTTTACCAGTAAATAGTGCAGCTTTACACTGAATGCATACACTGGCCTCTGTTACACGTGCCAAACTGTGGGTCATGATCCGAATCAACTGATCTGTTACATCCCTAACTATGACCAATATTTCTGTCATCGTGTCCAATCGCTTGAATGTAGACATTTGAGAAACTGTGTTGTCTGTAATTTTCTAGTTTTGTGTCAGCAACTTACGACTTCAGGTGGAAGAGATCAATTGGAGTCAAACCAATGGATAATATGTTACAGAGAATTAAAAACCAGCACAAAACCAGCATGAAAGATAAATATGAGAGATTATTTGAAGGAATCGAAGTAAAAGAGACTGAAACCCACCTGAACTGGATCTACACCCAGCTGTACATCATAGAGGGAGAGAGTGAAGGAGTGAATGAAGAACATGAGGTTTTACAGATGGAGAAAACAGCCAGAACAAAACACTCACAACACACTCCAATCTACTGCAATGACATCTTTAAAGAGGAGAAAGAGCAAATCAAGACTGTTCTTACTAAAGGCATCGCTGGAATCGGAAAAAACCGTCTCTGTGCAGAAGTTCATTCTGGACTGGGCCGAGGGAAAAGCCAATCAGGATGTAGATTTCATGTTTGTGCTTCCATTTCGAGAGCTGAACTTGATCAGAGATCATCAGTACAGTCTTCACAGACTTCTGCTGGACTTTCATCCTGAACTTGAAGATCTGGAGCCCAAGATTTATGAGGAGTGTAAAGTTGTGTTCATCTTTGATGGTCTGGATGAAAGCAGAATCACACTGATGTTTTCAGACGCTCAGAAAGTTTGTGATGTGACTGAGACTTCATCAGTGGCTGTGTTGATGTCAAAGCTGATGAAAGGAGAGCTGCTTCCCTCTGCTCTCATCTGGATCACCTCCAGACCAGCAGCATCCAATCAGATCCCCTCCAAATACATCAAGCGTCTGACAGAAATTCAGGGATTCACTGAGCCTCAGAAGGAGGAATATTTCAGGAAGAGAATCAGTGAGCAGCATCAAGCCAGCAGAATCATCTCACACATCAGAAGAGCAAGAAGCCTCCACATCATGTGCCACATACCCGTCTTCTGCTGGATCTCATCCACTGTGCTTCAGAAGCTCCTGGAAGAAGATCTGAGTGCAGAAATCCCTCAAACTCTGACTGAAATGTACATCCACTTCCTGCTGATTCAGATCAACATGAGGAATCAGAAGTATGAAGAGAGAGATCCAGAGAAACTCCTGCAGTCCAACAGAGAAGTGATTGTCAAACTTGCTGAAGTGGCTTTCAGACAGCTGATGAAGGGCAATGTGATGTTCTATGAGGAGGACCTGATTGAGAGCAGTGTAGACGTCTCTGACGCCTCAGTGCATTCTGGGATTTGCACTGAGATCTTTAAGGAGGAATCTGTGATTCATCAGAGGAAAGTCTACAGTTTCATCCATCTGAGCATTCAGGAATTTCTCTCTGCTTTCTATGTGTTTTACAACCACATAAGCAACACCACAGAGGCATGTTTAGATTCTCTGCATGATTTGCAGAAAAGAACTATAAATAAAGCCATTGAGAGTAAGAATGGGCATCTGGATCTGTTCCTGCGGTTCCTGCTGGGCGTCTCACTGGAGTCCAATCAGAGACTCTTACAGGATCTACTGACACACACAGAGAAGAGCTCAGAGAGCATCAGGAGAAGCACACAGTACATTAAAGAGAAGATCAAAGATGGACATGGACTCTCCACTGAAAGATCCATCAATCTGTTCCTCTGTCTGCTGGAAGTGAAAGATCAGACTCTGTCCAGAGAGATTCAGGAGTTTGTGAAATCAGACAAACAGTCAGAGAAGAAACTCTCTCCTGCTCACTGCTCAACAATCGCCTACATGCTTCAGATGTCAGAGGAGGTGCTGGATGAGCTGGAGCTCCAGAAATACAACACATCAGATGAGGGCAGAAGAAGACTGATACCAGCCATCAGCAACTGCACAAGAGCTCTGTGAGTGTTTAATGATGTTACAGTGAAGAGACTTTTCTAAATGGAATTTCCGTTGTATTGATAGATCTTGAGCTTGTCTTGAGTAAAACCCAATTCTCATATATTTTCCTCTTCTTTCAGTCTTGCTGGCTGTAATCTCTCTGCTCAGGATTGTGAAATTGTGTCGTCAGTTCTTCAATCCTCAAACTGTGTCCTGAAAGAGCTGGACCTGAGTAACAATGACCTGCAGGATTCAGGAGTGAAGCTGCTCTCTGATGGACTGAAGAGTCTAAACTGTCAGCTTGAGATACTGAGGTTTGTATGTTCTCCATATGTCTGTTTGGTGTTCCTCCGGGTGCTCCGGATTCCCCCACAGTCCAAAAACATGCACTTAAGGTGAACTGCATAACTAAATTGGCCAAAGTGTGTAGGTGTTTCAAGTACAACATGGTTCATTCCACTGTGGTGACCCCTGATAAAAGCAGAAAATAAGCCAAATGAAAATGAAACGTACAGTCAGCTGATTATGTTGATATCTGTCTGTAGATGATCTGTGTCTGTGTTTTTGCAGGTTATCTGGTTGTATGGTGACAGAGGAAGGCTGTGGTTTTGTGTCTTCAGCTCTGAGTTCAAACCCGTCACACCTGAGAGAGCTGGATCTGAGCTACAATCACCCAGGACAATCAGGAGTCCAGCTGCTCCAACACACACTGGAGGATCCTCACTATACACTGCAGAAACTCAAGTATGTAGAGTACTTATGAGTCATGTGTCTGTACATGATGCGGTCACATACGAAGGGTTTTCTCATATTGAAATTGTAGCTCAAGACTAGTTGCTCACTGAAGCTAGATAGAGTCAAGGTCTAGTCATGGGCCTTGAAGAATCCCCCATCCACCCGACTCCTTCTCCTCTTTCTTTTCCCTCCTGCTAAATACAGGGGAGTTCTCGAGATCTACCTAAGCTCAAACTCCCCTCTCTCCTGATGACATGGGAGGCAGCCCCTGGCTCGAGGATCTTAGGACTCTCTCCCGGGACACACTATTACTTATCAGTCATCAGCTAAGTGTGAACCCTTGAACTATTTGGTAGCAAATTTGTCCTGTGAGACATGCCATTTCATTCCACTTCCACGTAGTGAAATGACAACTTGACTACTTGGTTTTATTTAGATAACAAGCTCATTAGAAGAGTTCCAAAAAGGAAATGTGTTGAGATTGAGATAGTGTTCACTGCTCCGGTCACCTCCTCTGCACACTACCCTCTGTATTGAACACACTTTCAAACTGGAATCATGGCAGAACTCCACTTCACAGAGCACTTATAGACAAATGGAACAAACCTCAGAAGCGTTATGAGAAGCATACACAATATGCAGAGCCTGGGGCTATGAGGATGAGGATTAAGAACCGCTGCTATAAAGTGTTCCAGGACTCTTTCCTCTACCACTGTCATTGTCATTAATAAAATAGTTTTTAATGCTAAATAAACACCTAAAGATGAACCATAGAGACTAGTCCTGGTAATAAAGGAACAAAAATGTAGGGTGGGTGACAAACAAGTGACAAACCAACACACTACACACATGGGCAGAAATGCAAATGGATATCAGTCCAAATTTATCTACATTTTTGGCGTAATATTTATTTATTCATTTACTTATGTCTTTGTCTCTGTATAGTTTGGACCATGGAGGACATCGTAGGATCACACCAGGCTTAAGAAAATGCAAGTTCTGTCTCTCACACACACTCACACACCTATGTATATTAAGTGATGTCATAGAAGATGTGATCTGTGCTCTTGTGTTCAGATACCTGTTTTCTCACACTGGATCCAAACACAGCACACACTCATCTTGTTCTGTCTGAGGAGAACAGAGAGGGCAGAAATGTGAAAGATCCTCAGCCATATCCTGATCCTGATCATCCAGAGAGATTTGAGCTACAGGAGCAGGTTCTGTGTAAAGAGACACTGACTGGACGCTGTTACTGGGAGGTGAAATGGAGCGGCTCTGGTCATATAGGGGTGGCTTATAAAGCGATCGACAGGAAAAGTGGGCTTGACTCTTGGTTTGGACTCAATGAAAACTCCTGGAGTATTTACTGCAATGATACGATTTACACAGTCTGGCACAATAATGAGAGCGCTGATATTATTGCTCCTTCAGCTTGTAATAATAGAGTAGGAGTGTATGTGGACGTGTCGTCCGGGTCGCTGTCCTTCTACAGTGTCTCTGACACAAACACACTCACACACATACACACATTCAACACCACATTCACTGAACCCCTCTATACGGGATTTGGGATTTATCCTGAAGCTTCAGTGTCTCTGTGTCAGATTTAACAAACACTTTAAAGCAATTCAGAGACATACAACATGTCCGAGCAAAAAATTACAATTATTAACATTCTGATATACACGCAAGGTCCAAAAACACTTTCATTGTCTTATAATATGCTTTTATTGTTATCTAATTATACTGATGACTCTCATTTGATTTGTTCAGTGATCAATTTTTCAAACCTCTTTTTTCCATGATGCTATTCTGCGGTAATTGGTTCAGTGACTCAGTCAGCTGTGATTGGTCGACTGTGTTTAGCACAAGTCAGATATGAAATGCCCACCACAGCTTATCAGCAGCCATATGTGTGAGGCCAATGCAGGAAATCATTAAAGCAATGCTGTTAAACACCAGCATATTGCTCTATTTTCAACATAACCCTAAGAAATGACAATATCATTCATTCTGTATTGATCCACAGTTGCAAAAAGTTGAACTATTTTGAAAATTGAGCATCGGAGGTGTGTTCTTGGCAAAACTGTTGAAATGAAAGTTAAAGCAGTTCTTTCCACATCTGGTGCATAAGAGCAGCTGATGGTGGCCTAGCAAAGACAGACAGCAAAGAGTCTCGAGCACAGAACCAGGTTTAAACAAGGCGGCAACACACTTTGTATGTTTCATGTGGTTTTAGATGTGATATGTGAATAGCCCCTTAAAGAGTTACTAGAGAGATATAATAACAAATAGGCAACCGTTAAATCCACATTTACAGATTGTGATCCAGACGATGAAACTGGTCAATATAAACTGTGTACTGATGGGACCATACAATGGTAGTTTTTTGTGCCGATTCTTCTTTTAATAAAAAAGCTTGCATTATACTGATACAGTCATCAGTAAAATGGCAGGAACACAGCACAAGATTGGTTTTAATGCAACCCAGGCTCATTCTGAAAACGTACCTCTATATACAGTTCTGGAGAGCGCCAAATACGTCCCAAGAGCTTTTTTTTTTTTTTTTTTTTTTTTTGCAGTTTTTGTTTTCACGAATCCACCATCTCCAAAAATGTATATAGGGCTACGTTTTCAGAATGAGCCTATGTTGCTTAAAAGAGATATTGTTGTGAAAATGAACTTTATTTATTTTTTAATTTCCTCACAGCCTCATCTTTAGGTTTCTCAGTGATCACTCATTTTCATGTCATGATCAATCCTCCAGCAATCTGCTATAGTGTTTGAGAGTTAGAGGCTTCGAGTTTTCCCAAGTCTGGGCATGTAACAAGGGCAACGTTTTGTTCAGACGTCACAATGAAATGGCTAAACATCCAAGTTCATGACAAATCAGTCAAATGGCTTAGTCTACTCTTTTACTGAGAACTTGAGTACCTTTATACATGATGTATTTTCAAGGTTTAACCCTCAGCGGAATGCTTTCATTCACTTAGAGCTGTGTTACACACTGCATGGAAGCTCATTTTCAAAAACCCATAACAGGGGCTCTTTAAAAGACATCATTTAATTTTAATGTGCTTGCATGTGAATTGGCTGATAGATTTTCAGGGCAGGGCTGACATTTAATGCATCAGCAAGTTTTCCCATCAGAGCAATGAAAGGCAACACTTGTACACGTGCAGAGTGTATTTTTAGTGTTTCAGGCTTGTTTGTGTCTATTTCAAAAGCCAGAGTGAAAACCTGCTAGCTGTGTTTGCCCAATCTTGTGTCTACAAAGCAACTAAGTCAACAATGTCTGTATGGACATTCCAGGGTAGGAACAAAAAGGAAAAAGAAAGAGGATTTGCATACAGGATATAGGATGTATAGTTATAGGATGCACTGTGTATGTTTTGCTAAAGAGATGTGTCCTGAATTTAATTTGAAACTGAGGGAATGTGTCTCAGCCTAAAAAATAATGGGGAAGGCCATTGGCGGATTGGGACAGTATTTTTGACTGGAAAAGAGATTGTACCTCAGGCCACCTAAGGGGTTGGTAAGGAAAAAGGATGGTTGTGTGCGGTGGTTGGGATTAATTGTGCAAATTTGGATCAGTCATCTTTAAAAACTTGACACAACAGAATTATGTTTACAATTCAAGCAAACATTCAGCGTTGATTGCATTAGTTCTCAATAGTGGGCCCATAAAAAAACTATTCTTAATCAGATGGTTAAGCTCAGAAAATAACGACTTTAATGCAAGCAATTATCATCACAGACTAAGTACTCCTGGGAAATGTGCACAAATGTCTTATTACTCTAAGACATAGGTCCAAACTGGATTCCTGGAGGGCTGCAGCTGCAACTAATCAAGGTGTTCAAGACTACTAGAGACTATTAAGCAGGTTGGAGTTGGAGGTGAGTTTGAGCTAAAGTATGCAGTGACCATTGCTCTATTGGACTGCTCGCGCTTTAGACTAGATCGTAAAAAACTATGGGGCATAGGGTAGAATCTGCTCTTCTTCTTGGCTTTGTGGCTGTTCATCAAGACGATGACGAGGTTTGTTTGAGCTCGGGTCGACCATGGCTCATTATTATGTGTATATAATATTACGGTGTAATGTCTTGGCTGTGTATTTAAAACATGGCGGTTCCTTTGTTTTCATTCGGGCTTGTTGCGCGAGCAAATGACTTATCTCTGTAAACCAATAGCATTCAGCGGTGTGTCTAGCTCCGCCTTTTGGTACCCTTGGTACCCTTTGCAAAGGGTGACCAAAAAGAGGTACGGTACGGTACGGTACGGTTCGGTTGGGAATGCTTTTAAGGCTGTTTCCACTGTCAAAAGGCGTACCAAACCGAACCTACCGTACTGTACCTCTTTTTGGTCACCCATTTGCAAAGGGTACCAAGGGTACCAAAAGGTGGAGCTAGTACCACTCAGTGGAAATGGACCATAAGGGGACAAACCATGACTAAACAAGCAAATACACACAATCAAGCATTCAAAAAGGGTAGAGGAAATGAGAAAATGGATGAATGAAACCAACAAGATAATTAGAACAAGATGATTAGACATTTAAGTAAGCGAGCGATTAGTCCATATTGTAAATTTTTGTTCAGAGAGGGGTCGCACTTTATTTTGATGGTCCGTTTGTTACATTGCAACTAAAGCAGGTCGCACACAGGAAGCACCGCTCGGCGCCACGACACGGCGCGCACATGACAGTTAAAAGTATCACACACCAGATGCGGACATTTGCATTATATTGAACATGAAACTAATCAGATGGCGCTCTGTGGCGCGGCAGAGAAATCCTGAGTCATGGCTGGGCGATGCGGACAGCCGCCGACTTGCGGCGCCGGCGTGTGTACCCTGATAGAAACCTATGTTTAGAATTCTGAAATGTATGGCCCTGCGTGGCGCTATGCGGTGCGCCGCCGAGAGGCGCTTCTGGTGTGCGACCTACTTAATTCTTATTAGATAATAAGTGGACTGTTAGGTTGTGGTTAGGGTTAGTGTAAGTTGACATGTACTTGCAAAGTTTCTTATAGTCAGTTAAATGTCTGTTGAAGGAGCATATCAACAGATATTAAGCAGACTAATACTCAATTGGACCATCAAAATAAAGTGTTACCCGGAGAGGTCATGTTTTGATCTTCGGTTGGTCTCACAGTCACATGCAATTTTGCAGGTCAGAATTCATAAATCTTAAACTTTGCATCACAGCGAACTGCAAAATTTGTTGCACATTTCCGCTCTGTCGCATTCATATGAACAGAATTTTATAGGACAAGAAGTGGTGTGATTGCGGCTTTATTCTAAATGTCTGTTTAGTTCAAATGTTTGATACTTACATTATTTCTCAGCCATTTTGTGAATGTTCAATGCAGTTTCAGATGAAAGTCCTCATTAAACACAACACTCAACAGTCTACTGGTGTTTGCTGCCTCATTACAAACATACGAGTTACAAATTGATCAAACATTGATCAATTAACAAGAGATATGATTAAACATAATGTATTCCTCTTAGGGGTGGCACTGAATAAATGTATAATACATATGTCCTGCATTTTGTTTTCTGACAAGCTGTAAAGATGGCATAGAAAACATAGAAAATAATCAGGTTTGGCTGGCCTTGTCCCTGTCTGTCTCCCAGAGTCCCACACACATATTATGTTTAATATAAACTTAGATAAACTTAAAAATACCAGGGAACATTGCGGTTTATGAAACACAGCCTGGGCATGCATTAATGACCCTTGTGGACACCATATCAGTTTTTGTTTTGGCTGATGAACATTTGATTACTCTGAAGCTCATGCATTCTGGCTGACAGAAAACGTGACCTAAAGCACATGCAAATGTAAGGGTATGCTAATGAATAGTCCAGTGTGCAACATACTATTCTGTCTTGTGTTCTGATTGGCCTGTTTTTCTCTGGGGTTTTACTCATGGAATTTACATGAGAATGGGGTAACAATGGTGTTTGAGGCCATGTACTTGTATTATTCAACAAGGCATGTTTATGAATATTTTAGAATTAATATTCTTTTATAAATATAAATCTTAGAGTCTGTATTTATAATACACCATATACAGTGCACCCGGAAAGTATTCATATACCGTTTCACTTTTTCCACATTTATTTATGTTACAGGCTTATTCCAAAATGGATAACATTGATTTAATTCCTCAACATTCTACACACAATCCACCATAATGACAATGTGAAAAATCAAAAAGCTGAAATATCACATATACAAAAAAATCACAAGTATTCTCAGCCTTTGCTCAATACTTTGTTGATGCGTCTTTGGCAGCGATTACAGCCTCAAGTCTTCTTGAATATGATGCCACATGCTTGGCTCACCTGTCTTTGGGAGTTTTTGCCCATTCCTCTTTGCAGTACCTCTCAAGCTCTATCAGGTTGAATGGGAAGCGACGGTTTACAGCCATTTTCAGATCTCTCCAGAGATGTTAAATAGAATTTAGGTCTGGGCTCTGGCTGAGCCACTCAAGGACATTCACGCCAAAGGCTCTGAATACTGATTTTTTCAGTGCTTAGGGTTAGGCGCTATCAATACTTTCCAGACGCACTGTATCCCTTGGGATACAAACATTTAGAGACAGATTACAAAAAATTTACAAAATTAATTCTTATTTTGCATAAACATGATAAGCTAACGCTTAACAACTTTTTAAAAAAGACATATTAACTTGTTATAAATATGTTAAATACATCAAATTTTACCTGAAGTTGAGTTCGATTCAATTTTAGTTTCGATTTTAGTGCTGCCTGTTGACTAAACAGAATATATCAACAATGGCGGATCAGGAGATATATATCAACAATGGGGGATCCGGCTTGTTCCGGTGCAAATTAAGCCCTGGTTGTTTGCATACAAAACAATGTGACAATTGGAATAAAATCAAACAGTACAGACTGGCTTGAGCAGTTTGTCTGCAACTCACCACTATATATTCCACAGACAGCCTCTAGTGGCTAATAGGACATAAGAAGTCGGTGTCATTCTTGTCTTGATTTAAAGTAGGGAGATAGTTCCAGAGCTTTAAATAAAGGATCACTTGGGCTATAAAACACCAGTAAGTATGAGGCTGATTCAGATTATTTTACTTTCTTATTGACAGGTGTAATTTTTTTTTTAAATAATGCAACATTTAAAAGTAGTTTGTGGAGCTGTTACCATTTAGCACTTTAATGAGCTGGGTCAATTCAAGGCAGGGTTAAATGCCCACCTGTAATTAATGTAGTATCTAATGATCTAACATATCCATATATATTTACATTTTTTTACTTTAGCTAATCTACTACATTTACATATTGTTTGAGTTGTTTGATTTCAAAATATATTGGATATAAAAAAGCATTGGTAAGTTTGAGGCAGTTTTTCTTATACTTATTGAGTAGTGCAACTTTTCTTTAAATAATGCATCATTTAAAAGTTGTTCATAGCACTGTTACTGTTTAGCACAATATGTTGAGTGAGCAGGGTCAGTTCAAGGCAGTGTTTAACGCCCCAAAGATACTTAATGCGTTAATTAAGGATCTAACAAATCCATAATTTTCAACTAATCTTAATTTCTTTTTTGTATCCATTTGATTCACCAAGTTTGTGTTAGAAGAGTGTTTCATTGTGCTGTTTCTGTTTTATTCTATTTTACAATCAGAAATAGAGCAATAGAACACTTTTATTTGCTCAAAACTGGATGTTTTGTGTTGATGATAAGTTGTTGTTCTGTTTCTGACAGATTCTTTAAACCACCAGTCCTGGCATGTCTGTAAACATGAGTAGCAGCTTTGGAAATCAGGACATCTTGCCTCGAAAGATTTTATCTGGCTCCTCGAATATTGTTTTACGGTATCTATCTATCTATCTATCTATCTATCTATCTATCTATCTATCTATCTATCTATCTATCTATCTATCTGTCTGTCTGTCTGTCTGTCTGTCTGTCTGTCTGTCTGTCTGTCTGTCTGTCTGTCTGTCTGTCTATCTATCTGACTGTGTGTCTGTCTGTCTGTCTGTCTGATTTGTCTGTCTATCCAGTAAAAAAAAATCAAGTGATGCATAAACACATTTATAGACTTTCATGTGTTAAATGTTAAACCGATAAATATAGTGTGGGTCAACATTTTTCTGAACCACTGTGACCTAAAACCTAAAGAAGCTTGTTTGTTTTGTTTTGAAATTAATTTAGTGTGAATTTGTTTAAATTTACTAGAATATTTTTAAGGTACATACAAATTCAAGGAACAGGAACACAGCACAAAGAAAATAATCATCACAGGAGGGTGAGATTGACAGAAGGAGGGGCCAGGAGAGGTGGCTCCCATTGAGGCAGCAGAAGGGATGATCCTGGGGACTGACTGATGGTGGCAAAGCAGGTGGTGGACGAGTCAGAGGATTAGACAGAAAGCCAAGGGTGCAGGGTGACAGGGACATTGAATGCCATGAGGGAACTGGAGTGACTGAGTGCAAAGGTGGAGCAGGAGGGATGAAGAACCCTGCTGGAGCTAGAGGGATGGAGCCCTATGGGGATGGATGAAAGATTACAGTCCATGGTGACGCCAAGGAGATAAGCAAGTCTGTTGAAGCTAATCAACAGGAGGATCATGGTGAAGATATGGCTTAGGCAAAGGGTGCACTGAGGGGTTGATTGGAAGAACTTATTGTTGAGTCGGCAATGCTGGAGATCTGAGGGGAACCGGCTGGGCTGTAGGTCCAAGGGGAAATGGCAGTGCTAAAAGCCTGAGGGGAACCGGCAAGGCTGTAGGTCTGAGGGGAAATGGCAGTGCTGGAGGTCTGAGGGGAACCGGCAGGGCTGGAGGTCTGAGGGAAAATGGCAGTGCTGTAGGTCTGAGGGGAACCGGCAGTGCTGTAGGTCTGAGGGGAAATGGTAGGGCTGGAGGTCTGAGGGGAACCAGCAGTGCTGTAGGTCTGAAGGGAAATGGCAGGGCTGGAGGTCTGAGAGGAAATGGCAGTGCTGGAGGTCTGAAGGGAAATGGCAGGGCTGGAGGTCTGAAGGGAAAAGGCAGGGCTGGAGGTCTGAGGGGAACTGGCAGGGCTGGAGGTCTGAGAGGAAATGGTAGGGCTGGAGGTCTGAGGGGAACTGGCAGTGCTGTATGTCTGAGGGGAAATGGCAGGGCTGGAGGTCTGAGGGGAACTGGCAGTGCTGTATGTCTGAGGGGAAATGGCAGGGCTGGAGATCTGAGAGAAAATGGCAGGGCTGGAGGTCTGAGGGGAACCGTCAGGGCTGGAGATCTGAGGGGAAATGGCAGGGCTGTAGGTCTGAGGAGAACTGGCAGTGCTGTATGTCTGAGGGGAATTGGCAGGGCTGGAGGTCTGAGGGGAAATGGCAGGGCAGGAGGTCTGAGAGGAAATGGCAGGGCTGGATGTCTGAGGGGAAATGGCAGGCCTCGAGGTCTGAGGTGAACCAGCAGGTCTGTAGGTCTGAGGAGAAATGGCAGGGCTGTAGGTCTGAGGGGAACCGGCAGGGCTGGAGGTCTGAGGAAAAATGGCAAATCTGGAGGTCTAAGGGGGACCGGTAGGTCTGAGGGGAAATGGCAGGGCTGGAGGTCTGAGGAAAAATGGCAAAGCTGGAGGTCTAAGGGGAACCGGCAGGACTGTAGGTCTGAGGGGAAATGGCAGGGCTGGAGATCTGAGGGGAACCGACCAGGCTGGAGGTCTGAGGGGAAATGGGTTTGACAATCCTCACATGACTTTTGGTACAAAATGATGAGCCATGATCCTTCTTTGCTTGCAAAGACCGAAGCCCTCACATATCACCAGTTCACCAGCTTCTTTTGGACTGCTTCAAAAGTTTGCTTTTTGGAGTGTGTTGCAGGTATCAGAATTTTTCTAATGTGTTCAACAGCAGTCAATTTTAAAGTACTTACACATCCAAGGAACAGAAACACAATCATGGGGATGATTAAAGGACCCAACAAAGAACTGAATGTCCTGAATGTTATCTTCCATCATTCTGAAAATAAAAAAATTACTACACACAATGTATAACATTTTTGTTTTTTGTTTTGTTGTTGTAGTGCCTTTAATGAGATATATTCAAGCAGGCCAAAAAGGTAAGTGCGCAAACACACTTAGAGGTTCAGAAAACTTTTAGTTCAATATGACATAATTTGCAAAATAATACCAAAGAACATTACAACTTTGTGCAATAAATAAATAAATATCAAAGTATATCAAACATCCAAAAAATCTCAAACTCTGTTGTTCTAATTTCAGGTATATATTGATCGCCTTTGTGATTGCAATTTTATTTCTTACACTGGCTCAGAGATCTACTGTGACACACACTCGACGCTCTATATCCCCTGTGACACCCACTACACCCTATGTGACACCCATTAAAAAATGCTACGATAAAGCAGCAGTGGCAGCAGATGCAGAAATTTGCTCAGATATTGGAAGGTATGATTTTAAAGAGACTCTACATTCATGTTTCCACATGTAGCCTATGGGATTCATTATGTGAGCAGTGATAATTCTGCAACCCTCGACTATGCATTTCCAGGGTAATTATTTTCAAAGTTTTTAGAACTATTGGGTTCCTGGTGATGGGTAATAAGCAACCAGGAAGGTCTTAGGAGAAATAAACCTCGGTTGACAGGCCTTATGGCTAATTTTCATAACCAAAGGTGGGTAGTAACATGGCCATGATTCACTCCTGCAGAACATACTTTTAACATAAATGTTAAGGTTTGAACTATACAGGCCTAACAAACTAACAAAAACACACCTCCTAAAATGCATTCCTTATTAGAAAACCAGTTATTTACAGCATTCTTTATTCTTGCAAGCAGGAAAATGTATTTGTATAAATTAAGTATAATTAGTTATGCTGTACTGAAGACGTTTATTATGCTGCTGCCAGTTTAGCTTTACTCATATTATATGCATGACCAAATAAGTATTTTAAGGGAAAAAAAATTGCATAGATCTCTCGAGAGGGAGCTGGCTGCAGACTCGGTGCAGATCTGAGCTGCATCTAGTACTTTTTAATGTGCTCACCTAATCCCACCCCTAAACCTACCCCTCACAGTGATGTCACTAGCTCCATTGAGTGCATTGTGTCTGACATTGCATCCCTGAGGGATGCTATCTCAAATTGCATCATAAAGGCTGCATCCAGATACTTTTGGATTACTCTTCTGTCTTTGCAGGGACATTCTGGAACGCAACGGTTCAGCAGTGGATGCTGCTATCGCTGCTCTGCTCTGTGTGAGTGTGATTAACCCACAGAATATGGGCATCGGCGGAGGAGGTGTGTTCACCATATACAATGCATCAAAAGGTAGGATGGCTTGGAGAAACCTAACCAGACTTCCACTACAATGCCATAATTTCTTTGGTTTTCTACAAGGAAACTGTTTCTCTGAAGCACCCAGAGGTGATGAGGAAGGAACAGAGATACATAGATACAGCCTTCCACCAGCTAATTTTGGTATCTATAGGCTGCGCTTCACTACTCTACAGATTTTGAACCGGCCCCAAAAACATGTGCAACTTGGACAAGGAGATTAAGAGTTTGCATAATGTTGTTTTATGAATTTTCAAGGCTTATATTTTCAAAATAGCTTGTTATAAACTTGTTTCCAGTTGGAATCCGGCAGGGCTGCCCTAACCAATTCTATTCATAATTTTTATGGACAGAATTTCAAATCGCAGCCTTGAGCTGGAGGGGGTTCAGTTCGGGGACCACAGGATTTCATCTTTGTTATTCGCAGACGATGTTGTTTTGTTGGCTTCATCGAACATGGACTTTCAGCATGCACTGGAACGGTTTTCTGCAGAATGTGACGCGGCTGGGATGAAAATCAGCACCTCCAAGTCCGAAGCCATGGTTCTCCATGGGAAAAAGGTGGTTTGCCATCTCCAGGTTGGAGGAAAGCCCATACCCCAGGTGGAGGAGTTCAAGTATCTTGGGTTTTTTTTCACGAGTGAGAGAAAGATGGAATGAGAGATTGACAGGCGGATTGGTGGAGCGGCAGAAGTTATGTGGTCGATGTATCAGTCTGTTGTGGTAAAGAAGGAGCTGAGCCGAAGGGCAAAGCTCTCAATTTACTGGTCAATCTATGTTCCTAGTCTAATCTATGCTCATGAGCTTTGGGTCACAACCGAAAGGACAAGATCTTGGATACAAGCGGCCGAAATGAGTTTCCTTTGCAGGGTGGCAGGACGCACCTTTATAGATAGGGTGAGGAGCTCTGTCACCTGGGAGGAGCTCAGAGTAGAGCCGCTGCTCCTCCACATTGAGAGAAATCAGCTGAGGTGGCTCGGTCATCTGTTTCGGATGCCTTCTGGATGCCTACCTAGGGAGGTGTTCCAGGCATGCCCAAGTGGGAGGAGGCTTCGGGAAATACCCAGGACACACTGGAGGGACTGTGTCTCTTGGCTGGCCTGGGAACGCCTCAGGATCCCCCTGGAGGAGCTGGAGGAAGTGTCTGGAGAGAGGGAAGTCTAGAGTTCTCTTCTTAGACTGCTGCCCCAGCGACCCGGCCCCGGATAAGCAGACAAAAATTAGATGAGAGATGAGATAAAAATGCAAATAAGAAACTATTAACTATTATTTTCCTTTTCATTAATATAATTTTAACATGAAAACATAAAAATGTCTACAAATCAGTAAAACTGATACACTGATAACACTTTGGGCCCTATCATACACCCGGCGCAATGTGGCGCAGGGCACGACGCAATTGTTGTTTGCTAGCTTCAGCTTTGCGCAAGAGTCGTTTTGATGTTTTGCGCCACGCTGTTTAAAAAGCAAATGCATTTGCGCTCATATGTGCATCCATAGACGTTCTGCTCTTAAAAAGGAGGCATGTTGAGGCGCATTGCTGGCTCGTTGCTATTTTGAGAAACTATAATAGTCTGTTCTATAGACCAGAACAAAGCTAGTCTAAAGTCCAGCGCAGAGCACTTACACACTGCTTAATACACACCAGATGTAGAGCAATACGCAAATATCTTCACATATGAAAAAGAATTTAAATATTACGTATATATATATATAGGATATAATAAGGATATATAGGATATAAATATAAAGGATTAAAATATTACAAAGAATGTTATTTTCTAGCCTACATAAATATAAAATACTTTCATGCCTTCTTCATCTTGGGAGGGTTTTTCAGTTCATTCATGGATATTTGTTAAATTTGTTAAATAAACTAATGTTATTATTATTAGCAGTATTATTTATTATTTGCATATTTATATTTGTTTAATTAAAAGCAAGCTTAAATTTGCCCACTTGTCAGGTTTTAGACCATATGGGGCACAGCATGTGTATTAGGATCACACTTCGTTATTATTGTTCATTTATTCCTTTGCTGGATATTAGAACTGAATTTAGAAATAGTTTTGAAACAAATCTTTGCGCTTAACAAATGAAATTAATTATTTATAGGCTAATTAATGCCTGTGCGTACAAGGTTTCCCTATCCACGAGAGCGAAAGTGAAAGTTAATAATGGGGAGGCTCATCTCTCATTCTCGCGCTGTAGATGCTCTGTTTAACTGTTTTCTCTCTAGTGAAATGCTCAGTTTTTTCACTTACACTTACTTTATGTGATGTTAATAGCAAATGCGCTATGGCGCGACGCAACTGACTCTTAAAGGGAATGGGAGATGAGACTCTGATTGGTTTATTCTCAAAACACACCTATAACTCATTAAGAAAATAAGCTCAACCCTTTTAGAACATGCATGGCGCAAAGCGGATTTTTCCGTCCTTATATTAGCAAAAGTGGATTCTGACATGCCCTTAATGCGTTTGCCCCTGCGCTTTGCGCATGGATTGTCAAAATAAACCCCTTAATTTTGATGTCCATTTGAGTATTAGTAGACTGTCTGCTTAATATCTGTTGATACAGACATTCAACAGACATTTAACTGACTATAAAAAACTTTGCAAGTACATGTCAACTTACACTAACCCCAACCCTAACAGTCTACTTTTATTCAATAAGAATTTTTTGCCATGTAGATGCAATTTAACTTAAATTCAACAAACGGAACATCAAAATAAAGTGTGACCAAGATTTCAAAGTTTTATGAAACAGTGTTTCAAAAGCAGACATCTCAGTTACCAACCTACTGATGTTACAGGTAGGTAATGGTTAAAATAATAGAATAGAATAGAATAGAATAGAATAGAATAGAATAGAATAGAATAGACTTTGCTGCTTTGACAGCAATACTGATCCAGGACATAAAAAAGTTTTGGTGCTGATCCAGTAGCCACAATTACCTAGTTCAGGCATGTCCAAACTCGGTACTCGGTGTCCTGCAAAGTTTAGTTGCAACCCCAATCAGACTCACCTGGGCTAGCTAATCAAGCTCTTACTAATCTTTCTAGAAACATCTTTGCAGGTGTGTTGAGGAAAGTTGAAGCTAAAATCTACAGGACACCGGCCCTCCAGGACCGAGTTTGGTCACCCCTGACCTAGTTGATCTGTGGACTATGACCAGCATCTCATTGTGGTAAAGTTTGATGTCTTCATCCACAGGAACAGTGGAGACAATTAATGCTCGAGAGACTGCCCCAATGAGTGCTACAGCAGACATGTTTGACAATGAGCTCCAAAAAACAAAACCAGGTATAAACCACTATAAATAAACACATCCACAAATTGAGCCTTCACTATGACTTTACACAGATTCAATGAGCTCAATAGTCCACACAGAGCCTGTTGTTGATAGTTACAAGCAAACAGCAGCAAACTGAATCTTTCTCATGACTTCTTGCTATGGTAGCCCATTAATGACTTAATCTTCCCCTTGATTTTGTCCTGAATGTCAGGATTATTAATAGCTGTACCAGGAGAACTGCGTGGTTATAAAATGGCACATGAAAGGTATGGGAAACTGCCATGGAAAGTGCTGTTTGAACCCAGTATAAAGCTGGCATCAGAGGGGTTTAAGATTGGCAAAGCCCTGGCCAATACCATCAAAAAGGAAGAAAAGAAAATTCGGAACAATATAGCATTGCGGTGAGAATATTTATGTACCACATAAACATAGAGACATTGACGGAATAGAAATGGTGTAAGTTTTTGCCACAGATCAACATGACAAATGGCCAACAATCTTCATTCCTGATACTGTCATAACACTATATGCAAATTATATCTGAATTAATTATAACATCATCTCGATTCTGCTCTTGTCTTTCTCTTTTTTTCAGAGAAGTGTTTTGCGACTCAGACAATAAGCCCTTGAAGGAAAACAATATTACCAGATTTCCAAAACTAGCTGAAACCTACAGGATAATAGCAGAGGAAGGACCAGATGCATTTTACAATGGGTCACTGACTCAGAGTATAGTGTATGAAATCAAAGCTGCCGGTTATTTCATACTTTAAATTACTCTTTTATCATATTTAAGTTTTTTACTGAACTCATTTGTTTAAAGAATGCAGTTCTGCTAACAACTTGTTTCTGAAAACACAGGAGGAAATATCACACGTGAAGACCTTAAGGGTTATAAGCCTGATCTGCAAAAGTATGCATTGAACTTTACAGTGGGGAAATACATATTTCATGCTCCAGCTGCTCCATTCGGTGGACCTGTGCTCGCTCTGATAATGAAAACACTCCTGGGCAAGGGTACAGCAGGTAGTAGCAAATCACATTTACTTCATTGCATTTTGTAAAAATTACTTTGCTTTAGTAACCACGTCTAATTTAGATAAATTGCTGATTAGGTTTGAAACCAAACACAGGGTGTCTGGTAAGAGAGTTCAACAATGTTTGAAATATGGTAGTAACCTGTTTATTGTCTCCGCAACAGCTGAGTAAGTTTCAAGGATATTTTAGGAGTTCAAACTTAGCTGATGATTGATTATAAAGGATGTTCCCCAGCAGTTCCACTATGGGGATTTCGTCAGAAACCAATCATCTGAAAGAGTAATAGGACAGGCAAATGAAATGCCAATGAGTTGGCGGCGTCCACCGAGTCACCTTTTCGCTTTCAGAGCCTTCATACTACTGAGAGAGTCTTCTTGGGTTCCTTCAAAGCTTCTTTTGTAGAGGGAGAGAACGAGAAAGCTGCCGGAGCAGGCTGCTTCTCCTGGTCCAGAGTGTGTGACATGCGGCGGCAGACGGTAAAGCTGGGCTTTCTCCCTTGCCTGGGCGTTCTCTGGGTTCGGTCCTTCTAGAGCAGTATGTTTAAGGACAGGTTTCCTAAATAGCAACACGAGCGTACATCACATCTTTTTAAAGACGGCATTTCGACTGTGTCTTTCTGGATGCGATGGTTCCCAGTCCACGGATGATGGGCACGAGCACGCTGTTGTATGTCTGGGGGTTCAGCATGTTAATGCGGTGCTCGTGGGCAGTGCATGCCATCACTGCGATGGCATGTCTGTTGCGCAGCTAAGATCGCAGCTCGCTCTTTCAAACGGACGAACCACCCCTGTTGTCCTCCCGCAATAAAGGTTGGAACTTTGGCAGATCTGAGGGTTACAATGTGGGTTAATCCGACGCCCTCTGGCTTGCGAATCCCCATTCCTCAGCACGCTTCATCCAAGCTTCGACTGAGAGAAGCTCTCATCCTTTGGGATGATTGCCCTCTCACTTGATGACACAGAGGACCAGATGTCCATTGCTGCATTGGAGGGTGGGCTGTCATTTTCCCATGACAATTCGGATATGGAATCTGATATGATGGCCGTGCTAACCCAGGCTGCTTCGACGGAGAGGCTGGAGATGGCTTGTCCCCCAGCTCCACCACTGGACTGATTAGGGGTGTGATGTGGAGGATAACAAGGGGAAACCCTCTAAGCTTCCAGTCTCCTTCTTCCCGGAGGTGCACAGTAAGTTCAAGCATTGCTGAGGGCACCTTTTTCTGCCTGTCTGCGTGCGCTCTGCCCTCACCTTCCCCGATGACAGAGCAGTCAGGGGGTACGAGGTGAATCCCGTGCTAGCGTGGTCAATTTTGCCCATGTTATGCCCCTTCCTGGTGTGGTTGGCCTCCCATTCAAAGCTTGTAGGTTATCTGCGTCTATCGGGGCCAAAGCCTGCACTGCTGCGGGCCAGGCTGCTTCCGTTTTGATTGCTATGGCTGGCACAGGCATTGGCACAGTGGCACGAGGAAGTTCCAACCAAGGCTTAATTTACTTTTCTGGTATGGTCGGCAGACTGAAGTGCCCTATCCATACTGAGATTGGCCCACTGGATAGTGGATGCCAACTCTCTCGCTTATCTGAGCCAGGGCCCCAGGAGTGAAAGCGCACTCCACGAGCATCACATCCTCTTGGGCGCTAGCACACGGCACCTCACTAACAGAATTTTGTAGAGCTGCAGGCTCTTCAAGTGGAGCCGATTTCCTCACGTGTGCTGGTAAACTCCGGTAAATGAGGAAATTTAGTTTGGTGTTGTCACATGCTTGCTGTGCCTTTCTCTCTAACACAGGCATACGTGCGCTTTTTGCTATGTGAATTGAGTTCTCCATTTGGCGAATCCTGCGGAGTTCCTCTGAGGCCCCCAGCATCTGACTCAGCAGAGGTGTCAGGTGTCTGGCCCATTACGTTGTTGGCATGCCCACTGGTCAGCCAGCGTTCTGGGTATAGGTGCCTGCTATGTGTGATCCTCGCAGGCGATCCCACACGCTGCACTTAGCCATGGTTTAGTTTCCCCCTCTTAGGCGGGCTAGTGTCTTACCTCCCAACTAACCATCCTTCATATGTGTACTCCCTTTTCTCAGGGTTGTCCATATGTCTTCTTGCCACCATAATTCCCTACTGGGGCAGTGTCCTGCATATCAGGACTGCACACTTTCCCTTCTCACGCCGTAGCCTGGCAAACCTCTCACCAGTGACGTGGTAAGGTTCAATTGCTGTGGCGTTTTTTTATACTCCATTCTCCATAGTGGAAGTTTCCACATAGTATTGAAGTTTCCCTCCCTAGGGGGGAACGGTAATGCAATGTTTCTTCGCCACAATGGTTGACCTTTAGCTGACAGCTGTTCAGGCTCTTCAGCTAGAAAAGGTGACTCGGCGATGCAGGGTGGGCATCTTTAAACAATATAGATTGTAATTGCTACCAGCTGTGCACGCTGATGCCACCAACTCATTGGCATTTCATTGGCATTTTATTACTCTTTCAAATGATTGATTTTGGACAAAATCGCCATAGTGGAAGTTTCCACATAGAATTTCCGTTCGTCCCCCTCGGGGAACGAAGGTTACGTAGTAACTGTTTTGTTTGACATGCTGTCCTGGTAGAGAGCCCTGAGAGAGCCCTTTGCAGGGCGAGAGGCGAGTTTGAGCTTGAGAACTTCCCCCTTATTTAGGGCTGATGATAGATTATGAATTGCTATATAGAGAAATACTGCTGGTCAGTTCACTCATGACACATATTTTGGGCTGTGGGAGGAAACTGGAGAACCCAGGGGAAATCAAAACAAGTTTGGATGATAGCAGTGCATTCTATGGATATCTATCGCCATATAAATGTGTTGTGGACTAATGTTTTACGAAATTAGATTGCCTGGGCCCTTTGCAGTCAAATTGCTCCATGCTGTTGGAATTCTATAGATCAGTGGACAGATGGGAGGCTTGTAAGGTGAGTTTCTTCACTTTGTTATTGTCTCTTTGGTTGCTGACAGTTCAACAGAGGACACTAATGTCCACTGTGGTCGTATCTTAAAATGGTTGAAATCATTCTAGTCACATAAATCTCAGCTTTCAAAAGATATAAAAAATGTTTAATCTTTGTCGGAGAGTCATTATTTTGTGAGGTTTTCTCTAAAAGCATGCTATGTACAGCAGGTGAAATGGTAAGGGGTGAAAGTTCGGCTTCATTACAATGGCTTGTAGCGTGGATACCAGTGTCTGAAAGTTTAGGTAGAGTTCGTGGATTGTGATCTTCTTGGAGATTTGGGTTTTTGTACTGAATAAATTACATTAAAATATAAATTAAATGTACACAAGTAACATTAACAAAACTATGAATAAAGATCAAGTATTTTTATCATAACTGTTGGTTGACAATCATCATTGTAGTACCAGCTTGAATGTCAGATGTGTCTGTTCCTGACGGATTTGATGGTCAAGAGGACAAAACCTCAGGAAGTATTTTCCAAATGTGGTCTATGAACTTGACTGTGATCTCCACCTGCTTATAATCTGGGTATATCACAGGATAGAGAGAGGCATCTGTCCACTCCATCAATAGAGAGCTTAGAGTGATGGGATTGGGGTCTGCAATGTCAGAGGAAGTATAGCCCAAAGCGTTTTGAGTAGAATCCCTTCACTCTCCACTAACTCTGTTTGTGTCATTAGAAAGGTTTCACTCCAATGGTAACTGTCAGCGCTTGCTTAAGAAAGCAAATTTCTCCTTCTGAGCAACCTCCAATGTTTTTTTTTTTTGTATTTAAGGGGGTTGAATCAGAATTCAATCTGTTGTTTAGCTAGCTATGCTTGAAGCCCAGGAGCAAGATCTGCAAAGGCTTCTCCCTCCTCCTGTAAAACTGGGGCCGTCATCTGATGTATGTTCAAAGAGTGGTTTCATGACTGGCAGTGAATCGTTTAGTCACTAGACCAGTGTGTTTAAGACCACCATCGGCCAGTAGGGACTGAATTTTGTTGACTTCTTCTGTTTTTGTGAAGCGTAGCAGACAATTGTCTACATAAAAGGACATGTCTGACATAATTCTTTATGTTCACTGTTGTCCATGACGTGCCTTTGAAGGGCATACATACAATGCACAACAGGTGGGACAAGCAGTTCCAAAAGGAAGAACTTGCCACTCAAACACTCTCGGTGGTTCTTGTACCTTGAGATCTCATCTGTGAAAATGCAGCATTGGTTTGTCTTCTGGGGGCAACCGGATCTGTTGGAACATTCCTCATATAGTGCTGTTGACTGAAAGAATTAGGTATTAACAATCATTTGTAACTTTAAAATGTAAAAATGTGAGTAACTTTCATTACATTTTCATTTTAAAGGGGTATTAAACAAATTACAGTTAAATCTGAAAAGTATTTTAAATCGATAATTACTCTTAAAGGTACCATAGAATGCACTGATACGGTTTGTTTAAATAGTTGCCTGAGGGATGTGTCTTAGGTAAGTGCTAAATACTGAACTAAAATCAAACACAACATGATTACTAAAACATTGAGTTATTAATTAATTTAGTTACTAATGAAACATTTGATTTCAGATTCTTCAGGTTTCAACCTCTCAAACAAAAGTGTGTCCACAACAGGGAATAAGACTTTGACCTATCATCGCATCATAGAGGCTTTCCGCTTTGCTAATGCTCAGAAGGCAAAACTGGCAGACCCGCTTTATGAAAACATCACTGAGGTGAGTCCAACTATACTCATGGATTTCTTTGTGGTGAGGAGTTATTATGAGATTTGAAGAGACTTAGTTTGACTCACAGTGTTTTCACTGTGTATTTAGGAAATGGCCTGGCAAATAGTACAGTAATCTCCACTCATGTTCCTTGTCTTATTATGATATATTATTATTATTATGTTTAATATTTACTTGTAATTCCTCATAACACACATTTAACCAAATGTGATATAAAAGGAGACACATAAGTCTGAAAGATTGAGCAGATCTCTCAGAGACATATATGATGTGATTTACTCTAATCTTAGACCAGCTTAGTGTTGACTTGATACCCAAATTTGGACTCAGTGTGATACCAGAATATAACACCATTGTTATAAAGCCATGGACTTTAAATAGTTTTCTCTTGACCTCTTGACACAGCATCCTTTCTTTTGTTTCCATAGTTGGTTTAATTTACAAGTTCCAGATCTGATTCATTTCCCTAAACTAATTCATTGATTATCACAGCTGCACTAATTAACAATTATGCAAACTACTTAAGCACCACATTTGCTCACACACCTTGGTAAGTTTGTTTTGTGTTACAGACATTTCCTAGCATGTATTTGGGATGTTTCATTGTTTGCTGTCTGCCCTGACATTTGTCTGGATTTTGGATTACTCTTTTTGGATTAGCACTGACATTTTTCGCTCCTGTTCTGATTTTCTCAAAGGCTTTCACTGTTCCTATATTTACATATTTTGCTCATTTTGTTTCACAGCATGTAAAAAACATGACCTCAGACAGCTTTGCGGACCTCATCAGGAGTAAGATTAAAGATGACATCAAACAAACCAGCTATGATGACCAGGTCATTAAAATTGTACCTGATGACCACGGTACATCTCATCTGTCTGTCATTGCTAAAGACGGCAGTGCAGTGGCGGTGACCAGCAGCATTAATGACTAGTAAGTAAAACACCCAGTTTCAGCTATTTAGTCAGACTAATAAAGCTCTCTAGAGATTGTTTAACTCCCTGCTCATTTTAAGACAAATCTGCACACGTGAAATAAGAATCTTCTTTAGAAACAATTTTTTATGCAGGTTAAAAGGTTCATCACATCATTAAATTAAGTGGTCCAAGTGTTTTTATAGTTACTTATTTTTGATTTTAAACATTGCCTGAGGAGTGTAACGTATGGAGGAAGATCAAACACATTTTATTGTCACATAACTTTTTTAAGCAGCCCTCAGAAGCCCAAAAATCACCACAACGGGAGGTCACAAGTCACATACCTAAGTCCTGATTTACCATGGTAACAATCTTGATAGGCGAGCCTTTCACACTCACAAGAACTGGCTTTTTTAAAATAGCCATTATTAGATTCTAGGATGTGTGTAATGTTTTTGTGTTTATTGATGAAGCACTCAAGTATACACTCAAACAACATCACAGAAGTGTTTGGTTTGTATGCACAGCTAATGTGGTTTAGAGAACAAGTGTATGCATGGTATAATTGGTACTTGGAACACATGTTGAGATTATAAAATCTCTAACATTTCTCTTTGACCACTATTCAACAATCAATATGCAAATCACCAGACATGAACAACGGGTCATAAAACTGGTTAGAAGGCAACTTTTCATTTGCTTACTCAGCCCCCTGGGTTCATGACATCAGCAATTCAATTTAAGGAAGGAACACCCAGTTCACACCCTCTTTGCCTCTTTGCTCTTTAAGCTCTTACCCTTACTCCTCTTGAACCCTCTTCTTCAACTCTTCAGTCGGTCACCAGCCAAAATGTGACCTAGGATATGTGCCTCACCCAAGCAGAGTCCGGGCTCAGTGATTTTAGATTGGTTACACTAAAGTCAACCCAAATATTCATAATTAAATAATAATTTGTTATTATTAATATCCATAATTTTATGAGCTTAATTCACCAGAGAAGAATCATCGCTAGTGTTTGACCAGTTGTGAAGTGTGTGGCATTTCTGTACATGAAAATGAAGTTGCCTTTTTCTGTTGGAGTGAGATGTTGTTATTGTCCATTGCTTTTATTCCTTTCTTAAAAATCTATACAAACATTTTTGGCAAGCTATTAGTGGCAGGATGGTATGGTGCATAAGTGCCAAGAAGTGTTATCAACACGGCTGCCATGCTGAGATCATTACTGAAAATGGAAACCAAGGACTGATGATCTGTGATTAGGGTAAATCATTGACCATACCTATAATGGTGGGTTTTTTTTATACCGCATACAAGACTAAGTACTTCTTGGTCTGTTTGTGCGTATTGTGCATGGTTTGCAAGAAATTTGTGGTATTTGTTGACAAGTTTTCATCATCCTTTCCAGCTACAGTGATTTCATTCAGGTTTAACACTACATTTACAAAATTGCTTGTGATACTTGGTCTCTTGCTCTTTGAACAGAGAATACAAATACCATGTCCATTTGTTAGTAAGCTTGAGAGATGTGCTCCCCTGGACAAGGATGTGAAAATATCTTCAGGGTATACTGCACTGCATGAAGCGCTGGATTAATGGTCACTTTAAAATGACTACAAATATGCAAATCTTCTGTTTTCCACTTTTTTAATCAGTTGGACTATGGGTGTTGCCCATTCACTCTATTCGACTTTTGTCAAAATTCCCATTTTTTCTAAACTATCCAGCTCTGCCTCCACCCTGGAACAAATACATACCACACATACAAGTTCAGCTGCAGATGATCAGGATTTCATCTCTGTTATTCACAGACAATGTTGTTCTGTTGGCTTCTTCAGCATGCACTGTGGCGGTTTGCTGCCGAGTGTGACTTGGCTGGGATGAGAATCAGCACCTCCAAGTCCGAGGCCATGGTGCTCCATCGGAAAAAAGTGGTTTGCCATCTCCTAGTTGGAGGAAAGCCCTTACCCCAGGTAGAGGAGTTCAAGTGTCTTGGGGTTTTGTTCACGAGTGAGGGAAGGATGGAGCGTGAGATTGACAGGCGGATTGGTGCAGCGGCAGCAGTAATGCGGTCAATGTACCAGTGCGTTGTGGTAAAGAAGGAGCTGAGCCGAAAGGCAAAGCTCTCAATTTACCGGTTAATCTACGTTCCTACTCTCACCTATGGTCATGAGCTTTGGGTCATGACTGAAAGTACAAGATCTCAGATACAAGCGGTCGAAAACTGTTTCCTTCGAAAGGTGGCAGGGAGCACTCTTATGGATAGGGTGAGGAGCTCTGTCACCCGGGAGGAGCTCAGAGTAGAGCCGCTGCTCCTCCACATTGAGAGAAGTCAGCTGAGGTGGCTCGGGCATCTGTTTTGGATGCCTCCTGGACGCCTATCTAGGGAGGTGTTTCATGCATGTCCCACAGGGAGTAGGCCTCGGGGAAGACCCAGGACACGCTGGAGGGACTATGTCTCTCGGCTGGCCTGGGAACGCCTCGGGATCCCCCCGGAGGAGCTGGAGGAAGTGTCTGGGGAGAGGGAAGTCTAGAATTCTCTCCTAAGACTGCTGCCCCCGCGACCCAGCAGCAGAAAATAAATGAATGAATGAATGAATGAATGAACAGGTTTTCTGTTAATAGTCTTTTTTCTGTTTGCTTTCATTTTGTATTTAACACAAGCCTCTTAATGCATCTGCCAGTCCCGCTGCGAATTGACAAAATTTAGACAATGAAGTAAAGATTATAGATAACATTTTCAAGTAGAGTTCATTATAATACTATGGTAATGTGCTCATTTTGGTTGATGCGTTGTTCCTTAACTTGCGTTGTTCCTTAACTCCTTAAATTCTGTGTGTGTGTGTGTGTTCTCAAAGTTTTGGCTCTGGTGTGATGTCATGGTTAACGGGCATTATATTTAATGACCAGATGTCGGATTACATTGGTTCTGAGATGAAAAATGGACCTAACAAAATTAAACCAGGTGAAGAAAAAAACACATTTGAGGAGTTTAAATTAGTTTAATTTTGAAATCCCCTCTATAAATGAATATTTTGACATGTAAAACTTGTTTTTGACCAGGTAAAAGGCCACTTTCATCAATGTGTCCCACAATAATACTAGACAAAGACAGCAAAAAAGTCCGAATGGTGGTTGGAGGAGCAGGAGGGACCAATATCACCACATCTGTTGCTCAGGTGATTGTTGATATATTTGTATTTAAAATAGTATGAACTATTAAAGCATTACTCAACTTTACACAGCAAGCCTACATCACCCCATTATGGAAAGCAAATCAATATAGTCAAATTTGATTGATTATTCTGAACATATTTTTTTCTGAATAGGCCATTTTTCATTTTTCTGAATTAAAAAAAAAGTTTTGTTTGTGTAATTTTTTTAAATATATTATCTTTTATCTGTTTCTGTCTTTCCAGGTGATCCTGGACCACCTGTACTTTGACTATAGCCTGCTGGGGGCTGTTGCAGAACCCAGAGCTCAGGTCCCACAAAATGTGACAAATGTGGAGGAGGGATTTGATTCGGTAGGATCTCCACACTTCATGACTAAATTTTATCATGCAAATTAGATGCATAATATCAGAAAAGTGATGATTATACTACATTTCTCTATGTTATATTTATAAACACAGACAGTAATTGATGGCCTGAAGAAGAAGAATCATCAAATTCTTCAGAATACTGAATTAACAATGGTTCAAGTGGTTGGACAGGAAGGGGATCAAGTCTGTGCTGTATCTGACACCAGGAATGCTGTATACTACAGGCTAAACACTGCTTCTGTGAAAGGGCTGTCCAGTGACAGCTACATAATTATTTGTTTGGGTGTTTTGTGGATGCTATTAAACGGGGCTTAAAATTTACATTTGCCAAACACTAATGAGCTGGTTAGACACAAAATTATTTTTGTCTAATTACTAACTCTGACATTATGTAAATCACATATTACCTAATACTTTATAATTAACTAATAATGATTTTGATTCATTTGAATTGATATTTCTTGATTATGAATGATTATTCAAGTGCTATCAGTGTAATCAATACTAATAGTGTTAAATAGTTTAATTAACACTGATTCATTCACTTATTTTCTTCTCGGCTTAGTCCAGGGGTGTCCACACTCGGTCCTGGAGGGCCGGTGTCCTGGAGAGTTTAGCTCCAACCCTAATCAAACACACCTGAACCAGCTAATCAAGCTCTTACTAGATATACTAGAAACTTCCTGGCAGGTGTGTTGAAGCAGGTTGGAGCTAAACACAGCAGGACACCGGCCCTCCAGGACCGAGTTGGACACCCCTGGCTTAGTCCCTTTATTAATCAAGGGTCACCATAGCGGCCAACTTATCGAGCATGTTTTACACAGGGGATGCCCGTCCAGACACAACCCAACACTGGGAAACAACCATACACTCCAATTTAGTTATTCAATTCCCCTATAGTGCATGTGTTTGGACTGTAGGGGAGGAAACCCATGCCAACACTGTGACGCCTAGTACTATTAACATTTTATTTTAAATTGATAAATTACATAAGGTCAGGTAAAGACAGTCACACTGCATTCAGAAAATGATGATGATGATGATGATCATGATGCACTAGTCACGCTAGAGGAAGCTGTTTGTTTACCCTTAAACACTGCGATAGAGACACCTTGTCTGACCAAGAAGTGAAACTGAAGACAGGAGATATAAAACAAACACACTCCAACAGTGCATGTAAATCCTGTATGTTTATGCCAATTCAATCATTCACTTCATTTAGTTTTTTCATAAACACTTTACAAAACACACACAGAGGCCAAAGTGCACCTTCACTAGGTACAGTAGAAACAAAGGTGAAAGAAGGATCTTTAAATATTTCAACTCTTGTTTAATCTGTATAGTTTTATGCTAAGATATTTCTGATGTACCACCTGGACATATAACATCTGCTTATTAAATATGTTTATTCTCTTCTACTCAATTGCTATTGCTTATGTTGATCTTTGTCAGCCTATATATAGAAAGCAAACTATAAGACCTTTGTAACATGCTGCATTCAGTTTTTACACATTTATTCTTCTTTAAAAGTATGTTATGATGAGTGCAGCGTAGTGACTTTATAATGTGCCACATTATATATCAGTCGCACAGAGGAGCTCCAGAAGAAGAAAAGAAGTGGATAAAAGCGTCTGCTAAATTAATATAGAGGATGTAAATGAGACGTGAAGGATGAGAGAGGATCAGGATATTTACATTGCTGTTTTATTTTTGTGTAGCAATCATCTAAAGCAGTGTTTCTCAACCACATTGCTGAAAGACCACCAGCACTGCATGTTTTGGATGTCTCCTTTGTCCGTCACGCCCATTACAGGTCTTTCAGTCTCTGCTAATGAGCTAATGATCTGAATCAGGTGTGTTTGGTTAAGGAGACATGGAAAATGTGCAGAGCTGGTGGTCGGTCCTCCAGGAACGTGGTTGAGAAACACTGATCTAAAGGGGCTGCTGCTAAATTTGTTTTGTTGTTTGTTTATTTTATGATTAAAGTCTTCATTCTTCCCTCAAATATGAACACTTATAAGAACACAAATATGAGGCTTCCACACTACAAACTATTGCACCCTATTCTCATAATCCTTTCTCAATACTCAATACTCATAGAAACATTGTATATCAAGTGAATGAACTCTCAACTGGATGTTATGTCTGAGTACGTGACGATGATGATTCTGCGCGCCGCTAGAGGGAGTATAAATAGGCTCGAGTCCAAAAGCGAAACTGAAAGAAAGCGGAAGCGTTAAAAGGTAAGCTATTGTCTTTATTAAATCACGGCTTTATTTAAACAGCTTTATAATTTGTGGTAAGTTCACATCACACCATTCATGTAGCCTATCTAATAGTTGTGTAGTTTGCTGAAACCTGGGTTTTTTGGTTCCTCATTTGTTTCCTCATTTCTTCTCAACCGCAGCGCTGACAGAAAAAAAGCAGAAATATAGTGTTGAAACCAAAAACACCGTCATGTTTAGCGTTATATTGAGTTAATAGGCTCTGTTGTTTGTTTAAACATACTTCTCTACAGATGTGTTTCATGAATGAGGGTTTATTGCAGCAACAATATGAACACGAACACAGACAGTACAGAATCGCCATGTTTGTTTAATGCGCCATTATTAAAATAACGGATTTGACCTGTAATAGCGGAGCACTCGACACACTACAGAAGAGCTGAGCAAAAACATGAAGTAGATGTGATTTAAACAGCAGTTCAGTTTCACTGGAAAGTTTTAGTTTCTGTAACATCTGCATACAGTAATTGCAGTGTCTTTTTTCATTTAGCTAAACCAGACTGCAGACGCAATACGCAATACTTTACGCAATAGTTATATCCTAAATGTATTGTTTATAACAATCGATAGTCTGTAATTGTTGTCATATTATGAAAGATGACTAAACTACATTTTTCTACGGTTATAGTACACTGAAAAAAAGTGTTGCATGCAAAACTGTTGCAAACAACTTATTTGAGTTGAATTTAAACAAATTAAATTGAGCAATGTTCAACTTAATTTGTTTGTTTAAATTCAGCCCAAATAAATTGTTTATAACCACTTAGCGTAAAAAAAAATTAAGTAAATCCAAGGAATCATCTTTGAATAATTTTTTCAGTGTAAGAGTAGGCTAAACGTTGACGTTGCTTCTCTGTGTACTAAGGTTATTATAGTTTTGCGTTTTTAAAATTAGTGTATATTTTGATATTGTTTTTAAATTTACTGTACATTTCAGTTGGGTTGTTGTTTAGTTCATTAATAATTTAGTTAGTTTTTAGTTTCATTTCTATTTAGTTTTTATATATTTAGTTTCACTTTTAGTTTGAGTAGTTTATCAGAGTGAACGGAAGACGTCCAGTGTCAGCCAAAACACAGTGTAATGTTTGCACGTTTACATTAACACTTGTGCAAACCTCTTAGTAATAAAAAAAACCCTAGACATTAATTCAGACATGCATCATCATATTAAAGAAGAGCATGCTGCATATGAAATTAAACATACAGATTTTTTTTATTTTGCATAATCAGAAAATATTAAACACATTGTGTTTAGGAATGTTTCTGTATATAACCCTGCTCTTGACTGAAGTATTTGTTTTTAAAAGTGCATCTACATGAGGTCAGATTGTCCATCACAGAATGAGTCTTATAAAATAATAGTTGTTTATATAATTATTTTAAGTTACTTTAAAACTAGTGGGAAAATGCTGAAATATAGTTTTGAAACAGAAACACTGTCATGTTTAGCGTTATACTTGAGTTAATATGCTCTGTTGTTTGTTTAAACATACTTCTCTACAGATGTGTTTCATGAACTAGGGTTTATTGTAGGCGTACAGCAACAATATGAACACGAACACAGACTGAAGTGAAGTGACAGTACAGAATCACCATGTTTGTAAATGCGCCATTATAAAAATAAAGGATTTAACCTGTAATAGCGGAGAACCCAACACACTACAGAAGAGCTGAGCAAAAACATGAAGTAGATGTGATTTAAACAGCAGTAAATGTTTTAGTTTCTGTAACATCTGCATTGGCACAGTAATTGCAGTGTCTGTTTTCATTTAGCTAACCAGACTGCAGACGCAAGACTGTACGCAATAGTTATATCCTAAATGTACTAAATGATTGTTTATAACAATCCATAGTCTGTAATTGTTGTCATATTATGAAATATTACCACTCATTTCTACAGTTATACTAAGTGTATACAATGATGTAGATTCTCTGTGTACTAAGGTTATTATAGTTTTGCGTTTTTAAAATGAGTGTATATTTTGATACTGTTTTTAAATTTACTGTACATTTCAGTTGAGTTGTTGTTTAGTTCATTAATAATTTAGTTTGTTTAAGTTTAGTTTTTATTTTGTGAAGACATTTCTTTTTAGTTTTTATTTATTTAGTTTCACTTTTAGTTTGAGTAGTTTATCAGAGTGAGCGGAAGACGTCCAGTGTCAGCCAGAACACAGTGTAATGTTTGCAAAGTTTATATTAACGCTTGTGCAGATCTTTTAGTGATAATAAAAAATGAGCAAACATTCAATTCGAAACCACACAAATACAACCAAATGTTGAAATGATGAATTCAGACCTGCATCATCATGTTAAAGAAGATGATACTGTAATTAAACATATTTTTTATTTTTTATTTTATTATCAGTAAGTATAAAACACATTGTTTAGAAATGTTTCTGTATATTATCCTGCTCTTGACTGATGTAAAGTCTGATTTAAAGGCTTCACTAGGTTAATTAGTTTAACTAGGGAAGTTATTGTATAATGATGGCTTGTTTTGTAGACTATCGGGAAAATATATAGCTTAAAGGGGCTAATAATATTGACCTTAAAATGTTTTTTTTTAATTAAAAACTGCTTTTATTCTAGCTGAAATAAAACAAATAAGACTTTCTCCAGAAGAAAAAATATTATCAGACATACTGTGAAAATTTCCTTGCTCTAGTAAACATAATTTGGGAAAATTTGTAAAAAATTATATAAAAAATAAATATAATATAAATAATTCTGACTTCAACTGTGTGTGTGTGTGTGTGTGTGTGTGTATATATATATATATATATATATATATATATATGTGGGCATAGATAATTTTTTTAAAATCTAGATTAATCTAGATTAGTTTTGAAATTAATCTAGATTAATTAAGATTAAAATGGCTCATTTGAATTCTGCCGAAGGCATTCAGGATATGTGTGCTACCCAAATAATAAATCTTTGAGAACGGGTTTCTCGAGCCAGGTGATGCATTAGACCAGAGAATCATCTCCTATTTCCAAAATGCATCACAAACTGCTTGAGAATCTGTTCTACTATGATAATTGGTGATGAAAATAAATGATGATCAATAAGATGTGCTTGTGTTTACTAACTGTTTATTCAGTTAAAGATGGATGTTGAACTGTAGGCCTACATAAGCTCCAAGCAGCCATTTCATACTTGCTCTTGATGTACGTACATACAGAAAATGCTGCTTCTCAGTGCCAAGTTCACAGAGCCCTGACAGTGTGTCAAACACTGAGTATGTTTACATGGGCAACAATACTTTAATACTTTACAATGTTAATATGATTAAAACAATACTCTGATTAAGAGTCTACCATGTAAACAGAGATTTTTGATGCCCTAAAGTCGTAGATAGACTAAAGTCATAACTGAACTAAACAGAAATGGAATTAAGACATGTGGAGTGCAGATATTAGTGGCATTACTGAAGTAAACACTGTAATCAAACTATTACCGTCATGTAGGACTTTTCACCATATTTTGCGACAAGATCAACACATACGGCTGTCAGTAAAGAACCGCACACAAAACACACACACACACACAAAACACGCTTTTTTTTCTTTTCGTTTGGCGAGCGTTATTACATTCTATAACTCTCACCAGTCCTTACCCCTTATTTGCGTCTAATACCCCAGTTTGTCATGACGGCATGAATGAAATGTTCATGAGTTAAAGTGAAACTGCCGAACTGCAGCTAAAGTCAGGCATCCTGCTGATTTAATTCAGAAGGGCACTTTTTTGTCAGACGGCTCACTGGTCAGATATACATCCCCGCTAAAATATCAAGGTGAAAGTCATCATAGCTTGCGTAGAATAGACCCAGCTCCCAAACCAATTTTGAGAATAGATTAACGGACATATATTTTTTTTTTAATCGCGCGATAAGAGTCTCGCATTACGCAGCCCGTTAACGCCAATAATGGCCCAGCACTAATATATATATATATATATATATATATATATATATATATATATATATATATATATATATATATATTATTATTTTATTTCAGTTATCTTTTCAGCGACGACATTTTTTTGTTGGAATTTATTGTGATGTTGCATTTATTGTATTTCTTTTTTTTCAGTTAACGCAAATGTTTTTGACCAATAATTATAGTCTTATTTTTAGTTGTAGTTTACTAAAACAACCTTGATGTGTACTGTGATTAAAGCATTTTATTAGCGCATCTTCTCATTCATTAGTGTAAATCTCTGCTTTCACACAACAGGTCTGAAATCAATCTCTCATCACTCTGATGAATGAGAGTTGGAGGACACAGACTCTAATATGAGCGCTCCATCAAGTCATGATCGTCCTTCCACCTGTGATGAAAACATGACCTCTGACCTCAGGTAAGACACCAGACACTTTCACATTTTTTAATCATAGACACAATAGCACTTACCTTGTTATTGCCCTACCATGTTGACTGAATCAAATCAATGAGCAATATCACATGAGTAGCAGTGAGATATGGCTGTATATCAGCACTGGTGGGAGGCGTGCGTCGGCACCATTTCATAGTGGTCCAAAAAAACGGCCAATATTTCAAGTCTTCAGGAATTAACAAGAATACCAGGAGGACACACAGATCTGGACATTAAAACCTGACACAATAATAATAACACACTACAGAACACAGGACTTAAATTCAAGGACTAATCCAAGACATGTGACCATGTTTAGGCTGCATAATTTTAGCCTTGATTTTGACTCGCCGACAGGTTTTGAGCAATCACAGACAAATGCCTGAAATTACAGACAAGTCGCTGCTCATTTACACGAGTAACAGCCACACAGTGTGAACTATCAAAGACGACATCTGAGAGAATTGCCAATTAGTAGCTTGCCAAATATCTGGAGCTGTCGACGATTCAAAATCACGCTGTGTGAAATACAATGGTGATCACCTACAGCCAATTAGAGAGCAACATCCACTAGTATGGGAAGAAGTTAAGGGCTTTACCTAAAACCCAGGTGAGCAAAATAAGTACACATTCTACCCTGCTAAAGGCTTCTCAATATGAAGTTAATGACAAAAGATAGCTACTACATGACCTTGTGTTGTTTCTATGTCATTTCCTCCATGTGTTTGGTTGTAACACGTAGTTTGCAGGCCGAGACAAAGTTGTCGGTGATTATTCCTATTGTAAAGTTATGCAGTGTGAAACCGCCTGTCGCTGAGCCATCTTGCAGTGTGAACACGGCAGCGATGCCATGCTCCAGATAGTCATGCAGTGTGAAAACATCTGTTCAATTCAATTCATCTTTATTTGTATAGCGCTTTTACAATATAGATTGTGTCAAAGCAGCTTCACATAGAAGATTATAGTAAACTGAAACAGTGTAGTTCAGTTTTCAGTGTTGAAGTTCAGTTCAGTTTAGTTAAATGTGTTTTAATATTCACTGCTGAGAGTCCAAACACTGATGAGCAAATCCATCGATACGCAGTCCCGAACTATGCAAGTCAGTGGCGACAGCGGGCAGGAAAAAACTTCACCACTGGGCGAAAGTGCAGGAAAAAAAAAAATCCTCGAGAGAAACCAGGCTCAGTTGGGCACGACCATTTCTCATATGGCCAAACATCTTGTGCAGAGCTGCAGTCTAGGCGCCGGAGACTGGATGTCAGCGAACACTAGCTGCAGTCTAGGCGCTGGAGACTGGATGTCAGCGAACACTAGCTGCAGTCTAGGCGCCGGAGATTGGATGTCAGCGAACACTAGCTGCAGTCTAGGCGCCGGAGACTGGATGTCAGCGAACACTAGCTGCAGTCTAGGCGCCGGAGACTGGATGTCAGCGAACACTAGCTGCAGTCTAGGCGCCGGAGACTGGATGTCAGCGAACACTAGCTGCAATCTAGGCGCCGGAGACTGGATGTCAGCGAACACTAGCTGCAGTCTAGGCGCCGGAGACTGGATGTCAGCGAACACTAGCTGCAATCTAGGCGCCGGAGACTGGATGTCAGCGAACACTAGCTGCAATCTAGGCGCCGGAGACTGGATGTCAGCAAACACTAGCTGCAGTCTAGGTGCCGGAGACTGGACGTCAGCGAACACTCGTTTGTCTCTGGAGTCTCGCAGGAATCGGAAGCATGCTCTCTACTCCTCCATGACCACCACAGCAGCTGCTACGGCCTGGTCTGGGAATGTGGAAACCTTGGGATCATCTCTTCACAGGTCTTGGATCGCTTCAGCGGCACTGCATAGTCTCTGGGGGCCTGGGGATGAGTATCCCGAGGTGGAAATCTAGAATAAAGAGAATAATTAGCGTAGCTGCTGTTCATAGGGTATATAAACGAGATGCAAAAACTGTGATGCCACTACTTTTAAAATCATGAAGTCTGATCTCGCCATTACAGAAACTGTATTTGGATTTGAGTCTACAAGGCCCTCCAAGGCTGTAGTACTGGCTTTGGGGTTTTTATGTATGGAATGAGACATTGATGTGATTGGAATGAGTTTAATGGTGATATTTGGTGAATATTTGAGAAACCAAATGCATTAGACGCGTTTGAAATGTTTTTTTGTTTGTTTTGTCAGTGTAAATCAGAGAAAGACACCAAGATCAGAGTCTTCTGGACCCAGTGGTGTATCTGTGAAGAGTGACTGGTCCATGGAGCGACCTCCTGCATTAAGCAATCAAGCAGTGACCTCTGACCCTCAGTTAGTACAGTTGTTTACTTACATATTTACAGTTGTTAACATTTGCATGTAGAGATTGATGAGTAAATAGTAAGAATTTGTGAATATTTGAGAAACCAAATGCATTAGACGTGTTTAAAATGTTTATTTGTTTGTTTTGTCAGTGTAAATCACAGAAAGACACCAAGATCAGAGTCTTCTGGACCCAGTGTTGTATCTGTGAAGAGTGACTGGTCCATGGAGCGACCTCCTGCATTAAGCAATCAACCAGTGACCTCTGACCCTTGGTTAGTTCAATTGTTTACTTACATATTTACAGATGTTAACATTTGCATGTAGAGACTGATGTGTAAATAGTAAGAATTGGTGAGTATTTGAGAAACTAAATGCATTAGTAGTGTCTAAAATGTTTATTTATTTGTTTTGTCAGTGTAAATCAGAGAAAGATGCCAAGGTTGGAGTCTCCAGAACCCAGTGGTGTGTCTGTGAAGAGTGAATGGTCCATAGTGCAACCTCCTGTATTCAGTGATAAACCAGTGACCTCTGACCCTCGGTTAGTACAGTTGTTTACTTGCATATGTACTGCAGGTCATCTCAGATATGTAAATATTTAAAGGGGTGGTCCACTATGATAGCATATTTTAAACTTTAGTTGATGTGTAAAGTAGCTGTGTGAACATAGACAGCATCTCTGAATGTAAAATGGTCAAAGTTCAATGCAAAGGGAGACCTTGGTTTTTACAGAGTTAGCTTAGCAAAGCCTACAATGAACGAATTTTGGGGACTACAAAAAAATACTTCCGGGGCTTGAGAGATCACAAACATACTTTTACTGCGCACACACACTGCGCAGCTAAGGGCTGTGGCCAGAGGCGCAGTAATGTTATAGCAGAGAGAGAAAATGGCATCCTGCTATTTCCACAGAACTTCTCTGTTTCTGTATCTGGGCTTCCAAAGGACACGACGCAGAGACAGAAGTGCTTACAGTTCAATATTAATTTGGTTCCAGAGAATTATAAAGTACATAGCAAGCATGATTTGACAAAACAGCTTCCAGAATCTCTCCCAGTTCAGTGCTGGATTCGGTTAAAATCTCCTCAAAGATGGAGCGGCTACAAGCAGACGCTGTGAACTCTGAGCCACGACCTGTAAGTGTTTATATTTGTTAAAACTAATTATGACATGAACAGTGTCTAGCCTTAACGGTATGTTGTAGCAAAGATGTAAACAATGGGAAATTATGTTCACCACCGCTAACGACTTCACCGGCGCATGCAGCCTCTCTCTATGTGTGTGCGCGACTTTGCATTGTTCCACTATAGGCAGCTTTTCCATGCGTTTTACATCTCAGATAACGAAGTCGCAAAAGATATGTAAACGATTCATGTTACTTACACAGGCATATTCCGGATATCTGTGAAAGACTTCGTGTAACATATTGAGTTAAAAAATACAGGAGAGTTTGCCTAACTCGTGTGTAGAAGCAAAAAAATAAATCAAGGCTCACACAGGTCGCATCCCACATCTTGTGCTTTATTCTTCTGTCAGCAGCGTCACTACAGAAAATAACTTAATCCGAGCATCAGAGAAAAATAAAAACAAACATCGCTCCCGCACACATGCGCTTCTAGTGTTACAGATAGTTCATAGTATACACACGCACACACATAAACACACACACAATGGCACACACACACTCTCTTAAAGGAGCCACACCCCATTTTCACTCGTTACAGACACTTGTCAGATGTTATTTCAGAGGGAACATGAAGTTGACTGACTGTTTACACAAAACGCGCGTGATTGTACGGGCGTGACGTGGAGCCGATCCGCGAATCGCAGAACATTGTGACACAAGACCAATAGGAGTCACTTGAGGGCGGGCCTTTCAAAGGAACTAGGAAATATATCAGTCGTTTTCATGTTAGCTGAGTAGCTGTATATAATCAAAGTGAGATTAATGAAAAAATAACATGATTTCCTTCAAGTGAAACATGAGCACACATTTCTTTGCATCTTATTAACACAACCAAGAGTTAAAATTACATTCTGGACCACCCCTTTAAGAAATAAGAAACACCACTTAATACACCTCAAAATGTGCACAAATCGAAGAATGGTGTCAATATCTCATGATATGCAAATTTCTGAAGCTGTTTGGTTTTGTTGACACTTCTTTCAGGAGGTGTGATATACATGAGCGATGTGTGAACATTACACCTAGCAACATTGGATCACAAACACTGAAGACGAGTGACCTACAGAGAGTCAAAGACCAGTACAAAACCAGCATGAAGAACAAGTATGAGCTGTTATTTGAGGGAAATAAAGTAAAAGAGAATCGAACCCACCTAAACCGGATCTACACCCAGCTGTACATCATAGAGGGAGAGAGTGAAGGAGTGAATGAAGAACATGAGGTTTTACAGATGGAGAAAACAGCCAGAACAAAACACTCACAACACACTCCAATCTACTGCAATGACATCTTTAAAGAGGAGAAAGAGCAAATCAAGACTGTTCTTACTAAAGGCATCGCTGGAATCGGAAAAACCGTCTCTGTGCAGAAGTTCATTCTGGACTGGGCCGAGGGAAAAGCCAATCAGGATGTAGATTTCATGTTTGTGCTTCCATTTCGAGAGCTGAACTTGATCAGAGATCATCAGTACAGTCTTCACAGGCTTCTGCTGGACTTTCATCCTGAACTTGAAGATCTGGAGCCCAAGATTTACGAGGAGTGTAAAGTTGTGTTCATCTTTGATGGTCTGGATGAAAGCAGAATCACACTGATGTTTTCAGACGCTCAGAAAGTTTGTGATGTGACTGAGACTTTATCAGTGGCTGTGTTGATGTCAAAGCTGATGAAAGGAGAGCTGCTTCCCTCTGCTCTCATCTGGATCACCTCCAGACCAGCAGCAGCCAATCAGATCCCCTCCAAATACATCAAGCGTCTGACAGAAATTCAGGGATTCACTGAGCCTCAGAAGGAGGAATATTTCAGGAAGAGAATCAGTGAGCAGCATCAAGCCAGCAGAATCATCTCACACATCAGAAGAGCAAGAAGCCTCCACATCATGTGCCACATACCCGTCTTCTGCTGGATCTCATCCACTGTGCTTCAGAAGCTCCTGGAAGAAGATCTGAGTGCAGAAATCCCTCAAACTCTGACTGAAATGTACATCCACTTCCTGCTGATTCAGATCAACATGAGGAATCAGAAGTATGAAGAGAAAGATCCAGAGAAACTCCTGCAGTCCAACAGAGAAGTGATTGTCAAACTTGCTGAAGTGGCTTTCAAACAGCTGATGAAGGGCAATGTGATGTTCTATGAGGAGGACCTGATTGAGAGCAGCATAGACATCTCTGACGCCTCAGTGTATTCTGGGATTTGCACTGAGATCTTTAAGGAGGAATCTGTGATTCATCAGAGGAAAGTCTACAGCTTCATCCATCTGAGCATTCAGGAGTTTCTGGCTGCTTTCTATGTGTTTTACTTTTATGTAAGCAGCACTACAGAGGCATCTTTTGATTCACTAGAAAATCTCCATAAAAGAATCATTGATAAAGCCATTGAGAGTGAGAATGGGCGTCTGGATCTGTTCCTGCGGTTCCTGCTGGGCGTCTCACTGGAGTCCAATCAGAGACTATTACAGGATCTACTGACACACACAGAGAAGAGCTCAGAGAGCATCAGGAGAAGCACACAGTACATTAAAGAGAAGATCAGAGATGGACATGGACTCTCCACTGAAAGATCCATCAATCTGTTCCTCTGTCTGCTGGAAGTGAAAGATCAGACTCTGTCCAGAGAGATTCAGGAGTTTGTGAAATCAGACAAACAGTCAGAGAAGAAACTCTCTCCTGCTCACTGCTCAACAATCGCCTACATGCTTCAGATGTCAGAGGAGAAGCTGGATGAGCTGGAGCTCCAGAAGTACAACACATCAGATGAGGGCAGAAGAAGACTGATACCAGCCGTCAGCAACTGCACAAGAGCTCTGTGAGTGTTTAATCAAGTGAAGAGGCACTTCTGAATGGAATTTCTGTTTCTTGTATTGAATAATAATTCTTTGGTATCTTTTAGGTGCAACTGAATTCTCATTTGTTTTCCTCTCTTTCAGTCTTGCTGGCTGTAATCTCTCTGCTCAGGATTGTGAAATTGTGTCGTCAGTTCTTCAATCCTCAAACTGTGTCCTGAGAGAGCTGGACCTGAGTAACAATGACCTGCAGGATTCAGGAGTGAAGCTGCTCTCTGATGGACTGAAGAGTCCAAACTGTCAACTGGAGATACTGAGGTGTGTAGTAATATCTGTCAGTGTCTAATATCTTGATGAGTATCATAAGATGCTAAAAACAGGATTAACATAGAGTCATGTCTATGTGTGTCTATAGATGATGTGGCAGTTTTGTTCATTTCTGTAGGTTGTCTGGCTGTATGGTGACAGAGGAAGGCTGTGGTTTTGTGTCTTCAGCTCTGAGTTTAAACCCCTCACACCTGAGAGAGCTGGATCTGAGCTACAATCACCCAGGACAATCAGGAGTCCAGCTGCTCCAACACACACTGGAGGATCCACACTACACACTGCAGAAACTCAAGTATGTGGGGTAGATTTGAATGTCCTGAAATGATTGAGGCCACAGAAGATATTTTTATGAAAACATCTATAGTGAAATAAATTTATAGTCTCGTTACTTTTTATCAGGCTTTATCTGATAATCTCCAAATCTTGCAAAATATAAAATAGAAGAATTGTTCATTTATACCCATTAATAATTTATTGAAAAAAATGACTAAACCCCATATTTATATAACTCATATTGCTTGAATATGGCACCGTAAGCAAACCTGCCCATGGGGCTCAGGATGTTTGCTCATATATTGCCCATGTCTAAATCCACTAGCGTGGATGTTATTTTTTGCTTATTTTCTGTTTTTAGCTTGGATGATGGAGGACATTTGAGGATTAAACAAGGATTTCTGAAATGTGAGTCATTCATCCATTTACATACACACACACACACACACGCACACACACACACACTCTCCTGTGCATATTTAAAGTTGGCATGGGTGATTTGCTCTTTTGTGTACAGATGCCTGTTTCCTCACACTGGATCCAAACACAGCACACAATCAACTCCAAGTCTCTGATGGAAACAGAAAGGCAGTGCATGTGAAAGACCCTCAGCCGAATCCTGATCATCCAGAGAGATTTGAGCAACAGGAGCAGGTTCTGTGTAAAGAGCCTCTGACTGGACGCTGTTACTGGGAGTCTAAATGGAGTGGATCTGGTTATATAGCAGTGGCTTATAAAGCGATCGACAGGAAAGGAGGGCTTGAATCTTGGTTTGGACTCAATGAAAAGTCCTGGAGTATTTACTGCTCTAATACAAATTACACCGCCTGGCACAATAATGAGGGCACTGATATTATTGCTCCTTCATCTCGCAATAATAGAGTAGGAGTGTATGTGGATGTGCCGTCCGGTTCTATGTCTTTCTATAGTGTTTCTGACACACACACACTCACACACTTACACACATTCAACACCACATTCACTGAAGACATCTATGCAGGATTCAGGATATATCCTAAATCTTCAGTGTCTCTGTGTCAGATTTAACAAACACTTCAGAGGAAACTCAGGGACCAATGCACATTTCCTCCATTCCAGAACAAAAAGATTGAAAAGGTCATTGTATAAATTGTTTATATTTCAAAAAAGATGCTTTTCTTACTCTATTATGAAGGTTAAAAGGGAAATGAACAGAATATTTGCTAAAGTTACATTATAATGTATGCTGACGTCAGATTGTAATATAAATGAGCAGAGTGAGATGTAAAGTTGTTGTAGAGAAGTAGCTGTTATTTTAAGATTTAAAGCTAATTGAGGTAAAGTTGGCTTTAATATTCGCACATTCAGTCGTTCTCCTTAATAATATACTTATTAAGCAGGCAGCTAGCTTTCTGCAACTCTCACATGGTCACCCACTGAAGCTAAGCAGGGCTGTGCCTGGTCAGTACCTGCATGGAAGACCACATGGAAATCTAGGCTGCTGCTTAAAGTGGTGTCAGTGAGGCCAGCAGGGGGCGCTCAACCTATGTTCTGTTTGGGTCCCAACATCCCAGTATATTGATAAGAACTCTCTACTGCTCAATGCAGGCTGTCTTTTGGATTAGATGTTAAACCGACATCGTGACTCTTTAGTCGTTAAAAATCCCAGGATGTCCTGGGGGGTTTAATCCTAGTCAAGTTTGCCCACTGGCCTCTGTCCATCATGACCCCCTAACCATTCCCATATCATAATTGGCTTCATCACTCTGTCTCCTTTGCACCAATCAGCTGGTGTGTGATCTGCAGTCTGGCGCAATATGGTTGCCATAGTGTCCCCCAGGTGGATGCTGTTCATTGGTGCTGGATGAGGAGATCCCCTCCAAAGTGTGTAAAGCGCTTTGAGTGTCCAGAAAAGCACTATATAAATGTAAGGAATTATTATTATTATTATTAATTACAAAAAAGTATTATTTGCTAATTCTAAAAAGTGAAACCATATTAGCAGCCAATGACTATTAAAGTACAACACCAATGCTAATGATGCTTTAAAGTCACACTTACATGCTAATTCAGACCCATTATTCAAAGTAGTGTGGTAAACAATATAAGAACTGTTACTTGAATGAATGTGCGAGTATATAAAACTAACGTTATCTCAATGTAAAGTTACAATGCACATCAGAAATGTATTTCCAGTTATAATTTCAATAAGATGTTATTTATAATATAATCTGCTTGCATGTGAATTCCACTAGGCTGTTACACTGAGTGTCATTTAAAGGGACAGTTCAACCAAAATGACAATTCTCTCATTTACTCACCCTTGCTCACTTGCACTTGCATTAATTCTGCTGTTGAACATAAAACATGATATTTTGAAGAGGCCTGTAACCATTGACTTCCATTGTAATTTTTTCTTACTATTAGTCAATAGTTACAGATTTCTAACATGTTTCTAAATATCTTATTTTGTTTTAAACATGTAAAGGTTTGAAACCACTTGAGGGAACTATCCGTTTTTACTCATGTTTACGATGTTATATTTTTTAAAAGAGTTTTTTTAAAATAAGAAAATATATACTAATATTTTTATATGTATTATATGTTATAGCACATGGTGACGCTGTTGCAAACTTGTTATTTTTATATCAAAAGTGAAAATAAAACTGATAAATGAAAACATGCTGCCCGCGATTGAACATATGACACACGCACACACACAGAGAGAGAGACCTAGAGAGAGACTTCACACACTATCTGCTCTCCTCAATGTCTCCTGTCTTTAGTGTTTGTGTGTGTTTTACTATACAGTATGTTCAATTGATAATTCTGTGTTCACCCTCTAGTGCCCTGCTGAAAAAACTGCTCAAACCAGCCTAGACTGGTTAGCTGGTTTTAGCTGGTTGACCAGCCTGGTTTTAGAGGGGTTTTGGTCATTTCCAGCCTGGTCTTAGCTGGACATAGCTGGTTTTGGCTGGGCTCCCAGCCTGGCTAGGCTGGTCTAGCTGGTTTTAGCTGGTCATCCTCCAGCCTGACCAGCTAAGACCAGGCTGGAAATGGCCAAAACCCCTCTAAAACCAGGCTGATCAACCAGCTAAAACCAGCTAACCAGTCTAGGCTGGTTTAAGCTGTTTTTTTTTTTCAGCAGGGCACTAGAGGGCGTAGCCTATAGGCTGCAGTGCAGTCAAAAAGAAAATGAAAAGAATCCGGAAGCGTTAAACAGGTAAACAATCGGCTTTATATAATTACTGTTTTATTTAAAAAGCTGCATAATTATGGGGCAAATTCATATCATATCGTTAATGTAACCATCTAGTCATGAAGTTAGCTGCTATAACAGCTGAAATGTGGGTTTTAGTCTTCCTTGTTATTTTTCGACAGTACACTAATGAAGTAAACTAGTCAAGTAAACTATAGTCGTGTTTTGCCTTATGCCTGAATTAATATGTTTGTTTTCACTTTAAAAACACGTATCTAGAAATGCAATGTGCTTTACGTACGCGGTGTTATTGTACGTACAGAAACAAAGACAGAAAAATACGAACACCAACGCCGATTACAGCCGATTAAACAACGAGTGCTCGCCATGTTTGTTTATATGCGCCATTAATAAAGTAGTGACGCTTTTAACACTGCAGAAGATCCTACCGAAAACATGAAATAGCTGTCTTAACTGCAGTTCAGTTCATTTGAAAGCTTACAGTTTTACAACAACTATTTGCATATTATCAGTTTCAGTTTTAAGTTTCCTTAAATGTACTGCAGCTGTAAAAATTGACATGCACAACAATCTATAGTCTCATAAGGGCGATACGGTGATTTATACTAAATAGATTACATGTGATTGATTATACTACATAGATTATATGCATAGTTAATGTTCGACTTTCACTTTTATATATGACTCTATATAACTATAACTCACTTTCACTTTACTATGATGTATCTGTATTGCTGTGTTCTGTAGTTAAAGCCTTTATTTTTGACTGCCGTTGCTGGATATACGTTACTGAACATCTTTCAGTAAGTGATGAAAACCTAAGCTCTGACCCAGGTAACACACTGGACACCTTTATTTTTTTACATTTACACATTGCAAAACATTATTTTCTTCAATTTTTTTGTTTCTTGTCGAAATGTCTGGAAATTATTAAATCAAGAGGCATTTTCCGGATAAGTAAAGTATATTGTTTGTTTTCAGAAATATGTCAAAATGTTAAAACAAGCAAAATAATCTTATGTCAAAAGAAAAAAAAAAAGATTATGTAGTGGCAGTTTTTCTTTAAAGGGGCGTTCTCTGTGGTAAAGAAGACAAGTCTTACCCAGGGTGTCTTTTAAAGTTTTATTCTTTGCAAAGAAGGTCACAATCATACAGCAACAACAGTTTCTGCACAGTGAGACACTGAAAACAGACTGTGCTCTCTCTTTTATCTGGTTTCTCCCCTGTACTGCTTACGAGGTCACTAAAGACATGCGCTAGTCACATGCATCATGGATTACAGTTATCTTTCCCCTGTATTGAATTCTTGTTTACTGCTTCAGGTTTGGCTTCTAATCAGGCCATATCATGTTTACGTTAGGTATCTCAACCTTTCTGACCCATGCCCCTTACAAAACAGGGAGACAAACAGCATTACACAATAGAAGTATAGGATGAAAAACAAAAACAGAGTAGTCACGCACAGTAAAATTAAGCAATGGGGAAAATGCATTCACATCTGAAAGATGAATATAAATGAATTTCCATTACAATTGTTTTTCTTACACCATTGGTAGATTATTTTGCTTGTTTTAAGGAAAAACGTACTTAATTTTGGTATATTATTTCTGAAAACAACACATTATGTTATGCTTGTCTTGAAAATATACAATTTTAGATGTTTGGACTAGAAACAAGACAAAACAAATCTAAGTAAGAAAAGCATTTTGCTGTGTATTTTAACCCACAGGAACTTAAAGTGCACGTCAGTCATGAGTCTGTCACACAGACAAAGAATCAGTTCCCTGAAATGTTTTTATTCCTATTTGGCAACTAAATTAATTAAACTACACCATAAAATTCTGTTAGCATCAAGATATATATTTATAAATGTATACTTTTAATTTTTCGCTAAGTAGCTCAAACATTTAAAGTGAGAGAACGCAGTATGACAGGATTTTTTTCCCTTCAGTTTCTCACAATTGTTCATCCTGAGGTTTCAGTTCCTTTAGTAGACTAACCACCAACGTACATCTTAATCTGCCTTTTGTTTCGACATAATCAGCAAGATGAAGAGATCGGAGTCTCCAGAATCCAGCAGTGTGTCTATGAAGAGCAGCAGATCTATGGAGCAACCCATGAGATTCAGTGATGATCCAGTGACCTCTGACCCTCGGTACAACTATTTTTGTTTTTGTGATCATTTTATAAACTATATAAATATGCAGCATGTACACTGTACAGGAGTGCAGATTGATGAGAGGTGCTAAAATCCAACATCTCTGATAACCATTATAGTTCTCATGGTCTCCCAAGTTCTTGTAATCATTGTCATTCAGTACATTTATATAGACAACAGTATTAACAGTATTAACAATAGACCACACTGCAGTACTAAACAATATATTTTTAGATATACATTGTATTGTAATTTTTTCCATCATGTTCTCGTACATTCACTAAACCAAGTCAAAATTCCCTCATCTCATCACTCAAAGCCATTTTCAAATGAAGCTGAGAGGTTTCTATTCCCTTCTTATGTGGACAAACCATTGAAGTGTGTCTTAAAACAGTTTTGCTTTTGTTTTGTGCAGGTTCAAGAGACCGAGTTTGGAGTCTCCCGAATTCAGCTGTGTGTCTGTGAAGAGTGGCAGGTCCATGGAGCAACCCACGAGATTCAGTGATGAACCAGTGACCTCTGACCCTCAGTTAGTACAACCAATTACCTTCTGATTTACTGTACAGTGCGTCTATGATGAGTTATGATTTTATAAACTGTACAAAACTATAAACTCTACATTATACTAGTAAACTACACTACAAGTCAACATAAATAGAATTAAGGCATGTGGAGTAAAAGGGGGCAAACACTGCACCTGGGTTAGATAAAGATGCCTCTTTTGACCTGCTGTTGGATGGCTTGCTTCAGGTCAGCTAATACAAGGGGCCAGTTGCACCAGCAGTGCGTAATGTTGCCAAATATTGCCTTCTGTGATGTAAAAGGACTCTTAATTTATAATTTATGCATTACTAGTAGTTTTGTATTGCATGATTGAACTTGGTTTTCACCTGCACTACTCCAGAGAGCAGGAGATATGAGTTACCTTTACGTTGAATGATTTAGCAATTGGTTTTATCCAAAGTGACTTACATCTGTAAACACATGCCCGGAGAAGTTGTACTTAAGTGGAAGAGTGCTGTTTTTTCACTCCCGCCACCTGCAATCTATGCTGATTTACTGTACAGTGCATCTATGATGAGTATGATTTTAAAATCCATAAGAAACTATAAACAATACGCTATACTAATGAAATGCACCACAAGTCAACATAAATTAAATTAAGACATGGAGTAAAAGGGGCAAAGACTGCACCTGGAATAGGTAAAGAGCCCCCTTGGACTCTCTCTTAGATGGCTCTCTTCTGGTCAGCATACAGTAAAGTGTAGCCTAGATGGGATTTAAAGGGGACACTAAGTTACTTGCGTGCTATTAAGTAGTTTTATGGTGCACCACTGAACCTAGTTTAAACGTAACACTACTTAAAGCGGAGAGTAATATTCTTTCGATGAGTGTTTTGTGTTATTAATGTCTATTAAATGTCTTCTTTGCTGAGTTGGGGCCAGCTTGCGAAGTGCTGTGTAGGTAAACCTCATTCCCCTAATCTCAAAAGTGCTCTAGCTTTCTTTAGGCTCCTCATTAGACAGCAAAAATAACGAGAAACATTTTCACATAATCTGCCTACATTTTAATCTAGCTGGCTCATGGCTTTTATTATGACATTCACAGTTCCCAAGAAATCTCATTCATGTTTGTGTATATCAATCAAAACAAGACCTCAACAGCAATATGGCCTTAAGCTCTGTCTGTCGCTTCCTCTTGTGTCTTCTTTTTATGGTATCTCTATGCCAAGCACTGAGTTAACTACTTTCAACTGAGCAATATGGTTCAGTAGTGTATGGTTCGTTATATGCCACCCTGATCAGGCTTGCGTTTCCACTGCTAACAGTACCCTTGCTAGGTAGGTGTTGTATATGCCAGAAAGTTGCAATCAATGTCATTCCTGCTCAAAGAAGAAAGCCATTCAGACTTTCAGGAGATTCTGTTCTTACGTCGTAGTTTGAGGATATTTGTCACAAGAAGACAGCAAGCTTTGGTTGAACGTGGATCATTTCTGTTGCTAAAAAAAAATATTGAGATCAGTGAAGTGAGGTTTTACCTATACACCATCAGCAAGCCTCGATTACACATGAAAACATACCAATTGTCATTTTGCTGCTCTTATCTTTTTCATTTCACTTTACAACATTCAGTAAATGTCAAATTCAGAGCCACATGATCCAGGAGGATACAGAAACACAGAGACAAACATTAGAGACTGGAGACCTGCAGAGAATCAAAGACCAGCACAAAACCAGCATGAAGAGGAAGTGTGAGAGATTATTTGAGGGAAACAAACTCAATCAGAATGAAACCCTCCTGAACCGGATCTACACCCAGCTGTACATCATAGAGGGAGAGAGTGAAGGAGTGAATGAAGAACATGAGGTTTTACAGATGGAGAAAACAGCCAGAACAAAACACTCACAACACACTCCAATCTACTGCAATGACATCTTTAAAGAGGAGAAAGAGCAAATCAAGACTGTTCTTACTAAAGGCATCGCTGGAATCGGAAAAACCGTCTCTGTGCAGAAGTTCATTCTGGACTGGGCTGAGGGAAAAGCCAATCAGGATGTAGATTTCATGTTTGTGCTTCCATTTCGAGAGCTGAACTTGATCAGAGATCATCAGTACAGTCTTCACAGACTTCTGCTGGACTTTCATCCTGAACTTGAAGATCTGGAGCCCAAGATTTATGAGGAGTGTAAAGTTGTGTTCATCTTTGATGGTCTGGATGAAAGCAGAATCACACTGATGTTTTCAGACGCTCAGAAAGTTTGTGATGTGACTGAGACTTCATCAGTGGCTGTGTTGATGTCAAAGCTGATGAAAGGAGAGCTGCTTCCCTCTGCTCTCATCTGGATCACCTCCAGACCAGCAGCAGCCAATCAGATCCCCTCCAAATACATCAAGCGTCTGACAGAAATTCAGGGATTCACTGAGCCTCAGAAGGAGGAATATTTCAGGAAGAGAATCAGTGAGCAGCATCAAGCCAGCAGAATCATCTCACACATCAGAAGAGCAAGAAGCCTCCACATCATGTGCCACATACCCGTCTTCTGCTGGATCTCATCCACTGTGCTTCAGAAGCTCCTGGAAGAAGATCTGAGTGCAGAAATCCCTCAAACTCTGACTGAAATGTACATCCACTTCCTGCTGATTCAGATCAACATGAGGAATCAGAAGTATGAAGAGAGAGATCCAGAGAAACTCCTGCAGTCCAACAGAGAAGTGATTGTCAAACTTGCTGAAGTGGCTTTCAAACAGCTGATGAAGGGCAATGTGATGTTCTATGAGGAGGACCTGATTGAGAGCAGCATAGACATCTCTGACGCCTCAGTGTATTCTGGGATTTGCACTGAGATCTTTAAGGAGGAATCTGTGATTCATCAGAGGAAAGTCTACAGCTTCATCCATCTGAGTGTTCAGGAGTTTCTGGCTGCTTTCTATGTGTTTTACTACCACATAAGCAACACCACAGAGGCATGTTTAGATTCGCTGCATAATTTACACAAAAGAGCAGTAGATAAAGCCACTGAGAGTGAGAATGGGCATCTGGATCTGTTCCTGCGGTTCCTGCTGGGCGTCTCACTGGAGTCCAATCAGAGACTCTTACAGGATCTACTGACACACACAGAGAAGAGCTCAGAGAGCATCAGGAGAAGCACACAGTACATTAAAGAGAAGATCAGAGATGGACATGGACTCTCCACTGAAAGATCCATCAATCTGTTCCTCTGTCTGCTGGAAGTGAAAGATCAGACTCTGTCCAGAGAGATTCAGGAGTTTGTGAAATCAGACAAACAGTCAGAGAAGAAACTCTCTCCTGCTCACTGCTCAACAATCGCCTACATGCTTCAGATGTCAGAGGAGGTGCTGGATGAGCTGGAGCTCCAGAAATACAACACATCAGATGAGGGAAGAAGAAGACTGATACCAGCCGTCAGCAACTGCACAAGAGCTCTGTGAGTGTTTAATCAAGTGAAGAGACACTTCTGAATGGAATTTCTGTTTCTTGTATTGAATAATAATTCTTTGGGATCTTTTAGGTGCAACTGAATTATTATTTGTTTGCTTCTCTTCCAGTCTTGCTGGCTGTAATCTCTCTGCTCAGGATTGTGAAATTGTGTCGTCAGTTCTTCAATCCTCAAACTGTGTCCTGAGAGAACTGGACCTGAGTAACAATGACCTGCAGGATTCAGGAGTGAAACTGCTCTCTGATGGACTAAAGAGTCTAAACTGTCAGCTGGAGATACTGAAGTATTAGGAATATATAAAAGATAATGTACAGATGGTCTTATGTTGATGTGTCTCTATATGATCTCTGTGTGTTTCTGCAGGTTGTCTGGCTGTATGGTGACAGAGGAAGGCTGTGGTTATGTGTCTTCTGCTCTGAGTTCAAACCCCTCACACCTGAGAGAGCTGGATCTGAGCTACAATCACCCAGGGCAATCAGGAGTCCAGCTTCTCAAACACACACTGGAGGATCCACACTACACACTGGAGAAACTCAAGTATGTGGGGCAAACACTGGCAGTGGGTCTATCATAAATCTACTGGTAGATATATGAAAATTATAAAAAGCACTATTTATTTTAGTAGTATCTTGGCTACATTGTATTCATTGTATCGTTTTTCACTTGTAGTTGTCATTTGACAGTGTTTTTTTACTTAACATATAATATACCAAACCATACCAAACCACACCAAACCATAAAACTGCCTCTATTGTGCCGGTGCCCAAACACTCCAGCCCAACATGCCTGAATGACTACCGCCCTGTAGCACTCATACCCATCATCATGAAGTGCTTCGAGCGGTTGGTCCTGGCACATCTGAAAGACTCTCTGCCATCCACACTGGACCCACATCAGTTTTCCTACCGTGGCAACAGGAACACAGAAGATGCCGTCTCCATAGCACTGCACTCTGTCCTCACACACCTGGACAATAAAAACACTTATGCACGAATGCTGTTTGTTGACTTCAGCTCAGCATTCAACACTGTCATACCCTCTAAGCTAATGATCAAACTTAGAGACCTGGATATCAACGCGTCTCTCTGCAACTGGGTTATGGACTTTCTGACTAACAGACCTCAGAATGTTAGATCAGGCCACATCTGCTCCACCACCATCACACTCAATACTGGTGTACCACAGGGCTGCGTGCTGAGCCCCTTCCTCTACTCCCTTTTTACCATCGACTGTAGGCCTGTGAACAGATCCAACACCATCATCAAATTTGCAGATGACACCACAGTGATTGGTCTAATCAGCAATAATGATGAGACTGCAATAATGATGAGATACAGCATCTGGCCACTTGGTGCACTTACAATAATCTGCTCCTTAACACCAGCAAGACCAAGGAGCTCATTGTGGACTTCAGGAAGGGACGAACAGGCTCGCATGATCCCATCCACATTAATGGGATGGCCGTTGAGCCTGTCTCATCCTTCAAGTTCCTGGGGACCCACATCTCAAAGGACCATTCTTGGACCACCAACACCTCCAGCCTGGTCAAGAAGGCTCACCAGCGCCTATTCTTCTTGAAGCAACTTAAGAAAAACCAGCTTTCATCAGTCGTCCTGGTGAACTTCTACCGCTGCACAATAGAAAGCATCCTGACCAACTGCGTCACAGTCTGGTATGGAAGCTGCTCTGTTGCTGAGCGTAAGGCACTGCAGCGGGTGGTGAAAACTGCCCAACGCATCACAGGGACTACACTGCCAGCCATAGAGGACATCCAGAAGAAACACTGTCTGCGCCGAGCACGCAGTATTCTTAAGGACACCTCTCACCCTGCTCACAGACTGTTTTCTCTCCTTCAGGCTCGCTTCAGGCTCCCCCGGACAAAACCAGCAGACTGAGGAACAGCTTTTTCCCCAGAGCTGTCTTCCTTTTGAACTCTGCCCCTCACTGACTCTTTTGCCCCCCCCACGACCCCCCCCCCCCAATACATCCCCCACACTCCTCTAAATCATACTCCTCACAATCACTGCACTATTTAACATTTGCACATTTAAAGTTTGCACATATTCATTGCACTGATTCATTTATTGGAACTGTACAAACCCACTGCACATGGACATTTGAAGTTATGTTTATCTATCTGCACACTTCTGCTATTAATAGCATCCTTTACATATATTCATTTATTGTAAATCTGTTCATAGCTAATACAACCTGTATATAATGTTGATAGTACATCCATCTGTAAATATCACCATAGTTTTTCTATAACTGCACTTTATAACTTATACCTGTATCCTGCACTTGCTGCTATTGCACTGCTGGTTAGACCGAAACTGCATTTCGTTGCCTTGTACTTGTACATGTGTAATGACAATAAAGTTTAATCTAATCTAATCTAATCTAATACTGAAACAATGACCCTAAAAATGAAAACTGAACCAAACTGTGAGATTTTCTGCACCCCTATTAGTAAAGCATTTGTCTTTTGTGGCTGGAATGACATCTATGCTTAACACAGACACAAACCCCATCTTATTTTCAATGCTTTTCACACTTTAGGATTTTAAATCCCCAAAAGGTCCAGATATTTAGCATGCTAATTGTTTCACAGGCCTCATTGACATTTGTTGCCAATTCCATGAACTGTGTTGGCGAGTGCAAATCAGTGCATTAGACAAAGATAATTAGACTGCTTCTTATCAGAAACCTGCATTCGCCTCCTGTTTTCACTATCTGAATGCTTCATATTCAGATATAAGTATTTACTGATTTTAAAATGCTTGTTTTAGCTGCTGCTGCATGCTATCGGTAATCTGATGTGGCTTATATCTGTATATTTCTAGTTTGGATCATGGAGGACATTTGAGAATCAGACGAGGACTAAGAAAATGTAGGTCTTTTGTCTTTCACACACACAGGTCTAAAATAGTCCTTCTTGTAAAGTTTATCTCATCTTTATTCTTGTGTTCAGATGCGGTTGATCTCACTCTGGATCCAAACACAGCGCACAATCAACTCATCCTGTCTGAGAGAAACAGAAAGGCGAAATATGAGGAAGATCCTCAGCCGTATCCTGATCATCCAGACAGATTTGAGCACCATGAGCAGGTTCTGAGTAAAGAGGCTCTGACTGGACGCTGTTACTGGGAGGCTGAATGGAGCGGATGGTCTTATATAGCAGTGACCTATAGAGGAATCAACAGGAAAGGAGGCAGTGACTCTTGGTTTGGGTTCAATGATAAATCCTGGAGCGTGTACTGCACTGACCACAGATTCACTGTCTGGCATAATAATGAGAAAACTGACATCCTCGCTCCTTCACCAGAGTCAAAAAGAGTAGGAGTGTATGTGGACGTTCCAGCCGGCTCTCTGTCCTTCTACAGCATCTCTGACACACTCACACTCAGACACTTGCACACACTCAACACCACATTCACTGAACCCCTCTACGCTGGATTCAGAGTGTTTGAAACATCACTGACTCTGTGTCAGATTTAACAACAAAGACCCAGGTAGCAAAGAATTCTGGCCCAGATTTGGCATAAATCTGGCACAGCAGGCATTCATCCGGCAGTGGCATACAGCATGTGGGCCAAACATGGGCCTGGTTTGGCAGAGGTGTCACCGTCTTTAAGGCGGCACACAATACTTGGGCCAGATGTAAAATGTAGTATTTGGCCCAGATGTTAATAATTGATATATGGGCCATGTGAGTCTGGTCTATCTTGACCCATAAAAAACACATTTGTATTATTTTCAAATAAAAATAAAAAATTCTACCAATCAGGTCGCTTCGAGGAAAGGCACGCCCATAGCACGCCTAAAGTGCAATGATTCATGGGTTTATCAATTTCATTGCAGTCGTGACACACCAACATATCTGGCCCAGTTCAGGCTCAGTTATGGGTTATTAACTTGGCTAAGACTTGGCCCAGATTTGGTCCATGTTTGGCTCTTGTCTGGAAGCACAGACTTGGTCCAGTCATGTACCGTAATTCACTGCGGCATGTGGGCCAAGCAACAGCTGATTGTGTGGGCCAGAGCAGGGCCAGAGATATTTTGCTATGTGGGGAGATACACAATGATACAGACAGAGATTCACACAATAACATGCTGAAAAAAAACACACGCTGTGAAGCTGGTTGTAAATTTGCCTAATATTAATTTCTCGGTTTGCAGGTCAAAAAGACAATGCAATTAACCACATTCACTCAAAGTTCTATTTTTATATATATTTTAAGCTTTTTAAATCATCCTGAAATGACTTTGTTTTGGGATGTTAGTAGCGATGTGTTTGTTTTGAGCTTATCTATAAGCTAGTGTGCTTTGAAGCAGTGACAGATATCACATCTAGAAGATATTAGCATTAAGATCTTGCATTTTCTCACTTTAGTCGGACGTAACCTCACACTGCAGTTTCTCATCAAATCTTCAGACCAATCAGATGTTCTCTAGTATCTGAAACATCCCGCCCCCTTCAAGACACTAAAATGCAGCCAGAATGGTCACTTATTCACATGGGGACTGGATGATTTGCTGATGCATTTGTATGTATAAGAAGAAAAAATGCAGCAGTCAACAGTATTAATCTGAACTGTAATTTACTTTTTAAGCATTGATATTCCAACACAATCTCACGGCAATTCGTAACTTTTTGATTTAGTGGCTAATTCGTATGAATTCGCACAATCTAATTCGTACGATTTAGTACGATTTGCTCATCCCCCAATGACGGTTGGGTTTAGGGGTGGGGTTAGGTGCCACGCCTCCTTTTTAAAATCGTACAATTTCGTACGATTTAGCCACTAAACTGACAAAACGTAAAATACTTACGTTTTCTCGTGAGATCAGGCTGGATACTCTACACGCTGACGTGGTGCTTTAAATACTGACTTTTCACAATGATATTTGCCTGGATAAAGCTTCAGGCTAAACTTTAACTACATTAAACCACTGTCAACAGAATAAAACACATGGTCAAATTAAGCTTCAAAATGTTTTTAGTAGTCTTTTAGCTGCTTCACTTGACATATATGTGTGTGTGTATAAGTTTGTGCATGGGTTTATAAAAAAAATAAACATTTTTACATTTTTATATTGCTCACATTTGTGCTGTCATCTTTCATTGGAGTTTCAATGTTGATTCAACATACTTTTAATATTACTTTAATATTCATCTCAATATTGCATCAATCTCACCATGATATCTGGGTGTTATTTACCTTACTGATCCACACGTTTCTGATTTCAGTTAAAACAACCCAGAGTTTAAAACAACCCAGCATGTTTTCAAGTGTTATACTAATATTAATTAATATAAAACGTAATAATAGCTTTATTTTTAAAACTCAGAAGAGACGCTGATTAAAAAAAAAATGTATACATACTAATGGAATTGAGAGTTCAACAATGGGATTATAATCATGAAGTAATTGGTCACTTCACTGGGTTGGAAAATTGCTTTCAGTTTATTTTGTCAGCTGTTTAGTTTATTTTACAGTTTTGTTTTTAAAACATTTCCGTACTGTGTTTCCTCCTAATCATTGCGTCTCTGTAAGTGTGATGATGCTCTGCGCCGCTAGAGGGAGTCTTTTTTTAAAACGTCGACGGAGTTCAAAACGAAAGTGAAAGAAAATAAGATATTGCGCCATATGTTGTGGTAAGTTCGTTTTATATGCTTCATGTTACTATCTAATCTAGCTGTTTAAACCGTTAGCTGAAATCAGAGCTCGGTGCCAGCCTAGCCTAGCACGTTACAATTTTAATATATAATTACTATTTAAAAAAAAAAAATAAAGATCTAGATCTAAATATCAGACACGTCATCATCACAGGCTTATAAATAGGTTAGATGTGTACATCATTTCATTGCTCATGCATGCACGTTAGCTCAACACCTCCGCTAATAGTAATGTATGCTAAGCTAGTTAATTAACTACACTGAGAACTGTGAGGAAGCATCAAACCGTTTTAAACATGAGCAAGCCTGCAGAATTAAAAACAGCATATGCTGGTATGCTGGTCTTGCTGGTTTCAATACTGGTCTTACTAGTTTTAATGCTGGTGTTGCTAGTATAAATGCTGGTCCTGCTGGTTTTAATGCAGGTACCCTACTGAAAAATCCAGCTTAAACCAGCCTAGGCTGGTTGGCTGGTTTTAGCTGGTTGACCAGCCTGGTTTTAGAGGGGTTTTGGCCATTTCCAGGCTGGTTTCCAGCCATTTCCAGCCTGGTCTTAGCTGGTCAGGCTGGAAAATGACCAGCTTAAACCAGGTAAAACCAGCTTGACCAGCCAAAACCAGGCTGGAAATGGCTGGAAACCAGCCTGGAAATGGTTTAAGCTGGATTTTTCAGCAGGGTAATGCTGGTTTTTATATTGGTGTTGCTGGGTTTAATGCTGGTTTTAATGCTGGTCTTGCTGGTTTTTATACTGGTGTTGCTGGGTTTAATGCTGGTTTGCTGGTTTTAATGCTGGTCTTGCTGGTTTTTATAGGGGTGTTGCTGGGTTTAATGCTGGTTTTAATGCTGGTCTTGCTGGTTTTTATACTGGTGTTGCTGGGTTTAATGCTGGTTTGCTGGTTTTAATGCTGGTCTTGCTGGTTTTTATACTGGTGTTGCTGGGTTTAATGCTGGTTTGCTGGTTTTAATGCTGGTCTTGCTGGTTTTTATACTGGTGTTGCTGGGTTTAATGCTGGTTTGCTGGTTTTAATGCTGGTCTTGCTGGTTTTTATAGGGGTGTTGCTGGGTTTAATGCTAATCTTGCTGGTTTTTATACTGGTGTTGCTGGGATTAATGCTGGTTTGCTGGTTTTAATGCCGGTCTGGCTTGGTTTATACTGGTTTTGCTGGGTTTAATGTAGGTCTTGCTGGTCTTTATACTGGTGTTGCTGGGTTTAATGCTTTTTTGCTAGTTTTATACTGGTGTTGCTGGGTTTAATGCTGCTCTTGTTGGTTTTAATGCAGGTAATGCTGGTTTTTATACTGGTGTTGCTGGGTTTAATGCTAGTCTTGTTGGTTTTAATGCAGGTAATTCTGGTTTTTATACTGGTGTTGCTGATTTTAATGCAGGGCTTGCTGGTTTTTATACTGGTGTTGCTGGGTTTAATGCTGGTGTTGCTGGTTTTAATGCAGGTAATGCTGGGTTTTATACTGGTGTTGCTGGGTTTAATGCTGGTCTTGCTGGTTTTAATGCCGGTCTTGCTGGTTTTTGAATGCTGGTCACAATGCTGGTTTCAGTGTTGTCTCTATGCTGGTCAGAACCAGCGTTAAAAACAACAAGAGCTGCATTAAAACTAGCAAATCCTGCATTAAACCAGCAAGAGCAGAATGCCAAGCATTAAAACATACCTCACCAGCAATTGCTTATTTTTCAGCAGGGAGGATATTTCGTTGCACCTTTACTCTCAGTAGGTCATCTTTTCAATAAAAAAACAGTGTAAAACCTCTTTAGAGTTGCAGATTGAGTGTGCTTGAACACCAAAGGAATTTAACCTTGCCTAACAGACTATATTTATATAAAATATAGTTATTTTAGCTTATTAATCAATCTAGGAAACAATACATTTGAGAAATTGTGTTTCAAAATAGCATTAAAATCCCCTTTAAAATTAACACCCTCCCCCATTCATGCTCCTGTTTATCCTAATATGATGATCATGTGATGTAAAAATAATGAGTTTGGTGTAAATATATATCTTCTCAAAGTCTCCTTACCAGATTAGCCTTTGTTTAGTCTTCATTTATATATAATGCCAACAATGATTATAAGAATAAGCATCGATAACAAACATGACTGAGCTTAACCTGTAATATAATTAATATTTCAGACTAAAGACTCAAAACAGTTCATGTAAACATCAGCTCATTCAGTAGGAAATAAAGAAATGCTAACAGTTTTATTGTACTGCACTCCATTGAGCTATAACTGTAAAATGTTACTGTAAATGTACAACAATCATACATTACTATGGTTAAATTATAGAAGGTGATTAGACTACACAGTTCATTTACAGTGGATTATAATATATTTTTATAGTGTAATTGAATGCGTCTCATGTGCAGTGTAGCTAACTTTACTGCAGTATCTCATTAAGTATTACTGTATTTCATTAATGTGCTTGTATTTTTATTTCTCTTTCCACTTAAAGGTCTGAAATCATTCTCTCATTACTCTTTGGATGCAGACACTAAAATGAGATCTTCATTTGATGGATCAGGTCTTGATCATTCTTTAGTCGGTGATGAAAGCTTGACCTCTGACCCCAGGTAACCCCAGTCTACCACTTTATTATATCACAGCATTGCTTCCCTGAAACTTAGCTTTTAATTCTTCTTCTTCATCAACTGAATCCTGTCACACACACTAACAGCAACATGATACTATTCAAGAGTTCACACTTAGATTATGCTCGACTATGATAGCAGGTTTGGCATGCTGTCCCAGGAGAGAACCCTGAGCTCGGAGATAGATGAGCCTAAGGTTCCCGCCTGGTCAATGAGCATTAGGAGGGATACGAGATCAGGAGTTTCTCGAGTGCCCCCTTTTGCTATGTATGCGTTAAGTGCTTGTGACTGTATTACGATTCACTTACGTACATGTTTTTAGACTGTGGGAGGAAACTGGACCCGGAGAAAACGCACGCAAACACAGGGAGAACATGCAAACTCCATGCAGGGAGTGCCAACTGGCTCAATTAGAACTTGAACCTGTGGCCTTCTTACTGCGAGGCAGCAGTGCTAACCACTGAGCCACCGTGTTGCCCGATCAAGAAAGAGGAGGAGGGAGAAGGGAAGGATGGGGGGGTTTTCCAAAAACGAAGATAAGTAATGAAGTTTAGGCAGGATATTTATAGTAGCTTTAGAATGATCTGATAGGCTAGCTAATGATTAGCAATGAGGATCAGCTGTAGTCAATCATATCACGTGCTCCTCTTGAAATTAGTTTGTGAAACTTCACTTGTAGAATCTACACCAAGTGGCTAAAGCATTCAAAGTATGTTTGTGATAATATCTGGTCTGATTATATGCTTAATTTAACAGTAAAAGTGTCTTAATAATGCTGGAAGTGACTCTGGATAATTTACCTGATTTTCAAAATAATTTATAGGAAACATGAAGGTAAAAACTGTGAGCTCAGACTATAAACTCGTACAGTTGGTTGTGAGTGCAGTGCACTTTCTGATAGAGTCCGCCCACATGCCTTTCTGATTGGCTGTGATTTTTTTTTTATTTATTGTATCTTGTCTGGTAACTTTGTTGAATGTTGTATGAAAAGACTAAGTGTTTTTAGTGGAATCTTACTGCATTTTTAGCAACGAGTCTCCTCTTTTCTCCTTGTTAGTGTCCACATGTTGTTTAAATAGGACAGAATTGATTATATAAATTATGAAGCAAGTGACACTTATGTGTGTTGATGAAGTGTTATAGTGATTAGTACACCATAAAAACATAACACATTCGAGATTTCTGTCAATCTGATTACAAGACCAAAATTTTGGTTATACATAAGTTAAATGTATTTTTAATTAAGATTTGTGGAAATGTTTTTATTTATTTTTATTTATTCTATTATTTTTATTTGGTCTCACTTCATATCAAGTGGCCTTAATTACTGTGTACTTGGATCAAAAAATAAACACAATGCACTTACTGTGTTCATGATGTATTGCAGAACACATCTGGTGCTCCTGAGGGTTGGGTTAGGGACAGGTTTGGTGGTATGGGTAGGTTTATGGATGGGTTAAGGCAGGGGTCACCAATCTTGGTCCTGCAGGGACACCGGGTTTAGCTCCAACTTGCCTTAACACACCTGCCTGGGTGTTTCAAGTATACCTAGTAAGACCTTGATTAGCTAGTTCAGGTGTGTTGGATTAGGGTTGGAGCTAAAATCTGCAGGACACCGGCCCTCCAGGAACAAGTTTGGTGAGCCCTGGGTTAAGGTGTAATGGATGGTCAACAGCGTAATTATAAATGTAATTACAAAAAGTAATTACAGATTTCATTACATGCAGCCATTTAATCAAGCATGAGTACAATGTAAAAACATGTATTTACACATTTACACAGTATTTAAAAACATGCATTAATGACACTGTAACACATTAATAATTTCAATTTAAGTACATATTGGTTAAGACCATTTAATTTAAAGTGGGACTTTATATTTATTGAGTTCTGGTGATGTGGAAGGGAGGAAAAAACATTAATAACATCCTAGCTTGTATTTAAAGTACAACGTTGACACGTAATTATGGCATATAATTTTAAACCAAAAGCCTCAATGTGTCTAAAATGCTGTTTTATTTCTTTTGTCAGTGAAATCAGGAGGAAAAGACTGAGATCAGAGTCTCCAAAACCCAGTGGTGTTTCTCTGAAGAGTGACATATCTATCAGGCATCCTCCTGTATTCAGTAATGAACCAGTGACCTCTGACCCTCAGTACGAACACTTTACTTGCTTATGCACTGCAGTACATCTCAGATTAATAAGTAATGTAAAACCTCAATGAAATAACACTTTTTTATGTGCTTTAGGGGGAGAAATATACACGAGGTGATCAGACCTGTGCCAAACTCAACATCCAGCTATAAGACTCACATTAGACAGGACAACACTGAAGCACAAACACTAAAGACTGGAGACCTGCAGAGAGTCAAAGACCAGCACAAAACCAGCATGAAGAACAAATATGAGGGATTATTTGAGGGACTCAAACTAGAAGAGACTCGGACCCTCCTGAACCGGATCTACACCCAGCTGTACATCATAGAAGGAGAGAGTGAAGGAGTGAATGAAGAACATGAGGTTTTACAGATGGAGAAAACAGCCAGAACAAAACACTCACAACACACTCCAATCTACTGCAATGACATCTTTAAAGAGGAGAAAGAGCAAATCAAGACTGTTCTTACTAAAGGCATCGCTGGAATCGGAAAAACCGTCTCTGTGCAGAAGTTCATTCAGGACTGGGCCGAGGGAAAAGCCAATCAGGATGTAGATTTCATGTTTGTGCTTCCATTTCGAGAGCTGAACTTGATCAGAGATCATCAGTACAGTCTTCACAGACTTCTGCTGGACTTTCATCCTGAACTTGAAGATCTGGAGCCCAAGATTTATGAGGAGTGTAAAGTTGTGTTCATCTTTGATGGTCTGGATGAAAGCAGAATCACACTGATGTTTTCAGACGCTCAGAAAGTTTGTGATGTGACTGAGACTTCATCAGTGGCTGTGTTGATGTCAAAGCTGATGAAAGGAGAGCTGCTTCCCTCTGCTCTCATCTGGATCACCTCCAGACCAGCAGCAGCCAATCAGATCCCCTCCAAATACATCAAGCGTCTGACAGAAATTCAGGGATTCACTGAGCCTCAGAAGGAGGAATATTTCAGGAAGAGAATCAGTGAGCAGCATCAAGCCAGCAGAATCATCTCACACATCAGAAGAGCAAGAAGCCTCCACATCATGTGCCACATACCCGTCTTCTGCTGGATCTCATCCACTGTGCTTCAGAAGCTCCTGGAAGAAGATCTGAGTGCAGAAATCCCTCAAACTCTGACTGAAATGTACATCCACTTCCTGCTGATTCAGATCAACATGAGGAATCAGAAGTATGAAGAGAGAGATCCAGAGAAACTCCGGCAGTCCAACAGAGAAGTGATTGTCAAACTTGCTGAAGTGGCTTTCAAACAGCTGATGAAGGGCAATGTGATGTTCTATGAGGAGGACCTGATTGAGAGCAGCATAGACATAACATATGCCTCAGTGTATTCTGGGATTTGCACTGAGATCTTAAAAGAGGAATCTGTGATTCATCAGAGGAAAGTCTACAGCTTCATCCATCTGAGCATTCAGGAATTTCTGGCTGCTTTCTATGTGTTTTACTACTTCATAAGCAACAGCACTGAGGTATTTTTAGATTCACTGCATAATTTACATAAAAGAGCAGTAGATAAAGCCACTGAGAGTGAGAATGGGCGTCTGGATCTGTTCCTGCGGTTCCTGCTGGGCATCTCACTGGAGTCCAATCAGAGACTCTTACAGGATCTACTGACACACACAGAGAAGAGCTCAGAGAGCATCAGGAGAAGCACACAGTACATTAAAGAGAAGATCAGAGATGGACATGGACTTTCCACTGAAAGATCCATCAATCTGTTCCTCTGTCTGCTGGAAGTGAAAGATCAGACTCTGTCCAGAGAGATTCAGGAGTTTGTGAAATCAGACAAACAGTCAGAGAAGAAACTCTCTCCTGCTCACTGCTCAACAATCGCCTACATGCTTCAGATGTCAGAGGAGGTGCTGGATGAGCTGGAGCTCCAGAAATACAACACATCAGATGAGGGCAGAAGAAGACTGATACCAGCCGTCAGCAACTGCACAAGAGCTCTGTGAGTGTTCAATTCGGTGGAGAGATGTTTCTGAATGCATGTTTCTTTTATTGGAATAATAAATCTTTAGTATCTTTTAGGTAAAACTGAATTGTCATATATTTTCCTCTCTTTCAGTCTTGCTGGCTGTAATCTCTCTGCTCAGGATTGTGAAATTGTGTCGTTAGTTCTTCAATCCTCAAACTGTGTCCTGAGAGAGCTGGACCTGAGTAACAATGACCTGCAGGATTCAGGAGTGAAGCTGCTCTCTGATGGACTGAAGAGTCCAAACTGTCAACTGGAGATACTGAGGTTTGAGTTTCACATTAGATCATGATTATATAATGTTTCAGATTCAATTCTATCTTTAAAACGGCTCCCCGTATGTGTGTCTGTAGGTTGTCTGGCTGTATGGTGACAGAGGAAGGCTGTGGCTTTGTGTCTTCAGCTCTGAGTTCAAACCCCTCACACCTGAGAGAGCTGGATCTGAGCTACAATCACCCAGGACAATCAGGAGTCCAGCTGCTCAAACACATTCTGGAGGATCCACACTACACACTGCAGAAACTCAAGTATGTTGAGCAGTGAAGCCTCAAATGTGTCTTCATATATTGAGTGTCACCTATGATTGTTTAAATATCTTTCTGTTATTAATATACTATGTCCAAAATATGTTTTTATGTGACAGAATACAGCAGTGTCCTGTTATTTGTGGCATAGTATTGAATGTCACAAAAATTGGTGGGTCACTTCTTTTGAAGGCATGAATGGATATGGATGGTGCTGATCTATCGATGGTGCAATTTCAATTGTGTAGCTCCTGACTAGGACCAGACAGAATCTGTAGATTATTTTGCTATTTCTGCACAGAATTTTAAGGGAATCATTTTGAATTCATAGAAGCTGAAAACCCATGCACATACAATAAAACAAAGGTAATGATTTACAATGCAAATCCATTTATAACCACTTGTTTTGGTAATCAAAAAGCTACAGTAGCGACCACATATAGTATGTCCATGCAAAAAACAAAATAAAAGTTCTTTACAAATTCGTGTTGCACATAATACATGTAAAAAAAAAATATATATATTAACTGCAGAGATCTGAAGAGTTTTCTTCGAGCTCAGATTCGTGTGGTCCTTCTCATGACATATCTTTGTTGAGTTCTTGTCTTGTGTGGAGAAAAATCACCTTATATCATAACCAGTTTCACTAATTTTGGTATTATGCCACGGTAAACCGTGAAGATGTAAAAAGAGCATGTAAATGATCATCAAATCATATTCAGATCATACACCTTTTAACTGAACGATGATTTTAAAGGATTTTTATAAATTTAACTTTGAATTTCTGCTCTGAAGTCATCTGACCTTTACTGTCATTCACATCCATGGTAACACTTTATAATTACACTTTTCATCATTTAATAAGTATTAGCAAATAGTTAACTCGTTATTTGTTTATCATTAACTCTACTTTGTGAAGTTTATTTATAATTTCGAGAGGATCACGTGCTTATGATTGATCACAGCCGGTCCCGCATTAGCCAATTCATGAATTATCAATCCGACAATTTCTATGTCTCCATAAATAACCAAAGTTCCATACCACAGTCATCATTTCACAGTTCATTTTGAAGAATTCCCCCTTCCACCTCTACTCCTCCTCCTTTCCTAGATGGGCGGCACGGTGGCCCAGTGGTTAGCACTGTTGCCTCACAGCAAGAATGTCACTGGTTCTAGTCCTTACCAAGCCAGGCGACATTTCTGTGCGGAGTTCACAAGTTCTCCCCGTGCTCTTGTGGGTTTCCCCCAGTTTCCTCCCACCATCCAAAAACATGTAACTTAAGTCCATTGACTAATCCAAATTGGCACTATAGTCGTGCTCCTAGTAAGTAGTTATCTCTTCATAACCATCCCTATTTGTTCATTAGCTACTACAGCAGGCGAGTTCTCGATGTCTGCCTGAGCTTAAACTCCCCTCTCGCCTTGCAAACAGGAGGGAGCCTCGGGCTCGAGGATCTTATGATCTCAGGGCTTTCTCCCAGGACAGCATGCCAAATACTCTTCATTATCAATCATCAGCTCAGTGTGAACTCTTGAAATAAGACATTAGTGAGAAGTTTATAAATACAATTACAAATGCTGTGTTCTTGACTTATTAGCACATTTGTAATCTAATCTAAACTGAGGACTATTTATGCTTTACAGTATGTAGTTATTATAAAGTGTTACCACTTCTACTTTAAGTGATTTCAACTTAAATCTTTTACAAGTTGAGTTTTTATGACTAATTGAAATGATTGTTGTAATGAGCATTATCCCACATTATAGCTGATTACCTAATGTGAAGCAATCCAGCATGTTGTGCTTTGAGTCTCTTTACTTTGAATTTGAATAACCGTAACCCTCTTGCCTCAAAGCATGTACTGCTGTATCTCTTCTACACAATGGTGAAACTGTTACACCAGACATTGGTTATCAGTACATTCAATTAATTTGTTGTTTCTGTTCAGTTTGGACAATGGAGGACATTTCAGGATGAAGCTAGGACTGAGAAAATGTAAGTTCACACATACAAACAAACGAATCCTCATGTTTTGTTTGATTTCTGAATTTATTTTCATGCATGTCAAAGAAATTTCTTCCAGTTGCTTTGCCCTTTAGCCTACATTAATTCAGTTTGGACAATGTCTATGAAAATTATTCATTCATTTTCTTTTCGACTTAGTCCCTTTATTAATCTGGGGTTGCCACATCGGAATGAACTGCCCTAAGAAAATTAGCCATCTCAAATTTACTATCCATAGTACAGTACTTAGCAAGGGCCAAATTATTAACCTGGCCATCTAACAACTACTTACAGGTATATCTCGAGTCCTTAAAATGACACATTTATACTGTGTTTGTATCTAATAGGCCAATATATAGGCTGATATAACCACATTGAATGGTATGAGAAAAATGTCAAAAAGTGACTGGATCTAGTGGCCTGGATCTAGTGGACTGAATCTAGTGCTCTGAATCTAGTGCTCTGGAAATAGTGATCTGGATCTAGTGGTCTAAATCTAGTAACCTGGGTGTAATGGTCTAAATGTGGTGGATTGGATCTAATGTTCTATATTTAGTGGTCTGGATCTAGTGGTCCGGATCTAGCAGCCTGGATCTAGTGGTTTGGATCTAGGGATCTTGTTGAATTGGTCTGGATCTTGTGGTCTAAATCTAGTAGCCTGGATGTAGTGGACTGGATCTAATGGTCTAGATCTAGTGGCCTGGATCTATTGGCCAGCATCTAGTGGTCCGGATCTAGTGGCCAGCATCTAGTGGTCCGGATCTAGTGGTCCTGATCTAGCAGCCTGGAACTAGTGGTCTGGATCTGGTGGTTTGGATCTAGGGATCTTGATGAAGTGGTCTGGATCATGTGGTCTAAATCTAGTAGCCTGGATGTAGTGGACTGGATCCAATGGTCTAGATCTAGTAGTCTTGATCTAGTGGTCCAGATCTAGTGGCCTGGATCTATTGATCAGCATCTAGTTGTCTGGATCTAGTGGTCCGGATCTAGTGGCCAGCATCTAGTGGTCTGGATCTAGTGGTCCAGATCTAGTGCTCCGGATCTAGTGGTCTGAATTTATGGTCTGTATCTAGTGGTCCGGATTTAGTGGTCTAAATTTGTGGTCTGTATCTAGTGGTTTAGATCTAGTGCTCCGGATCTAGTGGTCTAAATTTGTGGTCTGTATCTAGTGGTTTAGATCTAGTGCTCCGGATCTAGTGGTCTAAATTTGTGGTCTGTATCTAGTGGTTTAGATCTAGTGGTCTGGATTTAGAGATGTTGATGAAGTGGTCTGAATCTTTTGGTCTAGACCTCAGTGGTCTGGATCTAGTGGCTCGTATCTATTGGTCTGGATCTAGTGGTCTGAATCTAGTGGTATGGATATAGGGATCCTGAGGAAGTGGTCTTAATCTAGTGGTCTAGATTTTGTGGCCTAGATCTACTGGTCCAAATCTAGTGGTCTGGATCTAGGGATCTTGATATAGTTGTCTGGATCTAGTGGTATGGATATAGGGATCCTGAGGAAGTGGTCTGGATCTAGTGGTCTAGATCTAGTGGCCTAGATCTACTGGTCCAAATCTAATGGTCAAGATCTAGGGATCTTGATATAGTAGTCTGGATCTAGTGGTATAGATCTAGTGACCCAGATCTAGTGGTCTGGATCTAGTAACCTGAAATGTGTGTGTCTGCAGGCCTGCAGTTGGATATACCTCGCTTTTTAGCATAAAAAACAATTAAAAAGCCAGCAATCTCATTTATTAATGGGTATGGATTATCAAATTGAACACAAAGCATATATAACATCATATGTTCTGATCTCTCTTCCTGTGTTCAGATGCAGTTGATCTCACACTGGATCCAAACACAGCACACACTCAACTCATCCTGTCTGACGGAAACAAAAAAATAACACATGTCACAGAGCATCAGCCGTATCCTGATCATCCAGACAGATTCGAGCACCACGAGCAGGTTCTGTGTAAAGAGACTCTGACTGGACGCTGTTACTGGGAGGCTGAATGGAGCGGCTGGGGTCACGCAGCAGTGGCGTATAAAGGAATAAGCAGAAAAGAAGGGAGTGACTGCAGGTTTGGACTCACTGAACAGTCCTGGAATCTTTACTGTTGCGATAACATTTACATTGCCTGGCATAATAATAAGAGCACAAACATCTCTTCCTCTTCATCCACGTCTAATAGTCAAAAAGTAGGAGTGTATGTAGATGTGCCATCTGGCTCTCTGTCCTTCTACAGTGTCTCTGACACACACAAACTCACACACTTACACACATTCAACACCATATTCACTGAAGACCTCTATGCTGGGATTGCAGTTTACCGTGGTCATTCAATGTCTTTGTGTCAGATTTAATAATTTTAGAGAAATATTTCGAAACATTTCCATACCTCAGAGAATTACATGTACAGTACCCAGATAGCATACGTATGTGAGCCACTTTAGGCAGTTATGCGGCACTGCTGTTATTCCTTCGGCCCAGACAAAATGAATGTGAGCCTGAAGTGGCCCCACTGTACAATGGCAAAAGGGGGGCCAAAGATTCAAATTCATATATGGGCTATTTAATACAAAGGGTTGGCACTTATGGCAAAATGTAATCTGAATGTCAGCCTAATGTGACCCATGTGGAAAATGATAAATTTGGCCCAAATGATGGAGGACAAATGTGGGCCACAATTGGCAAAAATGTGGCCTAGTCATTTAAGGGTAATCTGGGTCTAAACCCAAAGTTGCTCACATGTGTAGGTGCAAATATGTTCCAGTTATCTTAAGACACATGTGGGCCACTTTTGGCAAATAATCGGCACAGTAAGTTCTGGCTAATGGTGCTGTTAGCCTAAAGTGGCCCAGAGAAAATATGGCTAATGTGACCCAGTTATTTTAAAACAAATGTGGGCCACTTTTGGCAAATATTCAGCACAGTTAGCTCTGGCTAATGTGGATTTGAGCCTATAGTGGCCCAGAAAAAATATGGCCCAGTTATTTTAAAATGTATGTGGGCCACTTTTGGCAAATATTCAGCACAGTAAGCTCTGGTTAATGTGGATTTGAGCCTTAATTGGCCCAGAAAAAATATGGCAAATATGGCCCAGTTATTTTAAAACATATGTGGGCCACTTCTGGCAAATATTCAGCACAGCAAACTCTTTCTAATGCGACTGTGAGCCTAAAGTGGCCCAGAAAAAAATTGGCAAATGTGATCCAGTTATTTTATAACATATGTGGGCCACATTTGACAAGTATTCGGCACAGTAAGCTCTGGCTGATGTGGCTGTGAGCCTATAGTGGCCCAGATGAGATAAGGCAAATATGGACGACTATCTCTGGTGTGAGCTCAAAGCAGCTGAGGTGAGATAAGGCAAATATGGTACTGTTATCCTAAAACATATGATAGGTCAGTTTTGGTAAAGATCAAGTACAGTGATCATTTGATAATTATAGGGCTCAAACCATAGCTCTTTGACATGGCAGATATGGGTAGTAATATAGCTAGTTTGTGGCCCAGATCTGGCAAAAAGGAGCCAACCACCCTAGAGCCATCATTCCATTTAGTATGCAGTCCGGATGTAAATGTCTGGTGTAGGCCAGATCTAGGACAGAATAAAAACAAACTGTGGCCCGGAATAGGCTCAGTTCTGGTTCATTTGGTTGAATTCTGGCCGATATGTGGTATTGCTTTGGCTTAATTGTGGCTCAGATCTGGCAAACAGGAGCGGACCGCCCAAGTGCCATCATTCCATGTGATATGTGGGTCAGGTGTAAGTGTCTGGCTGGATTTGAACCACATAAATTTTGCTAGCTGGGTACAACATAAGCAATTGAAATATTAAAAAATCTGAACAATGATTTTAGACAATAGAAACTCCGGATTACTTTAACAGCCTGTTTATAGGTAAGGTCACACTTTATTTTGATTGTTTGTTGAATTTACATTGCATCTACATGCCAACTAATCCTCATTAGATTATAAATTGGGGTTAGGGTTAGTGTAAGTTGACATGTACTTCTTATAGTCAGTTAAAAGTCTGTTAAAGGAGCATATCAACAGATTTTAAGCAGATCGTCTACTAATACTCAAGTGTACCATTAAAATAAAGTGTTGGCAAAGGTAAAGTTCATACTCTGTTCTTTTGCCGATAATTCTCCACCATTTCTTTTTCATTAATTATCTGACCGCTTGGCTTGCTTGCCTAAGGCATTGTAAGAGTAATACGCATATATATATACTGTGTATGGTTTCTAGTATGACTGAAATTTGTTACAATGTACTTGAAATGGTTTTGCAATAAATACCCCTTTTTTTGTAAATTTCAAGGGGCATATATCTAAAAATAAGAAATATGAGCGCTCAAGAAGGTCTTTTGAGAATGTACTTTTACTCTGGTACTTGCAGTGTTAATAAAATAACATTTCAGCTGATATGAGAAGAGATCAGTTCACTGGTTAGTCCAGACACATCATTTGTTGAGGCAAAATCACATGCCATTTCTATGTGTATATGTGGAAATAATTTCGTCGATGAAATAAAGTCACAACAGACATTATTGCACCTAAAATGGAAATGATTTGATGTTTACTGAGAGGAGATCCAGAGTTGTGTATCATGGGCATAACAGTAAAACTAACTCCATGTTTTTTCCTGTGAATTACCAACAATTTAAACAGCGGATACTCTTCCAACCACATCCAGTGTTGCCAACTTAGCAAATTTGTCGCAAGATTTAGCGACTTTTTAGACCCACCTAGCGACAAATTTTCAAAAAAGCGACTAACGACAAATCTAGCGATTTATTTTATTTATTTATTATTTTGTGTGTATTTGTCACAGATTGGCCAGGCTCTTCCACCAGTATCACGCAACGAGCATCCTCCTCTGAGTATTAACCATGCACAGCTGCACCCAATCACTCAGACTCACTATATAAGCACACACCTCACCTCACTCATTGTCCGGTCTCGTTCCCACGAAGCGGACTCATAGCGAGTACCTCCTGGTAGTCACTATCATTTCATATCATCGTCTGAACTTACCTGATCTCTGTTTCCTTCCAGTCTGTCTAGTGTTCCCGGTGTCCTGTCAGCGTTGTGTGTATCGTCAGTCTGTCTTCCCCACAAGCCCTCTGGTGTGTGCATTCGGTCTTCCTCAGTGTCTGTCATCCAACCTGCCACAAAGAAGGATCATCAGCTCAACCGAACTCCATTCACTTACCCAACGTTATCCTTGTGTACTCCACTGTTGGAATAAACATCTTTCATACTTACTCACCTTGTTTATCCGTCTGCTTCCCTAACAGTATTACTGGAGACTTTTATAGACTGTCATTAGTCCATACTGTACCGTCCGTCCCTACTCTTCTCAACGAGCTGCGGGTGATGCCGCCGGCCCCTACCCTGCCTCAGCTCAGAGCACAGACAGGCAGCCCAGTCCTCGTACAGCAGCCTCTCCCACCTGCAACCTGACAGCAG